>NC_133769.1:63257915-63264402 GCF_003597395.2 Chelonoidis abingdonii | reverse complement strand
TGTTTGCTCAGCCCCTTGCTGAAGGAGCTGAGCCTGAACTGCTCACTGCCCCGCCCTGCCCAAGGGCCTGGGCTTATATACTGTGTTTGCTCAGCCTGCTGAAAGGCCTGAGCCTGAACTGCTTACTGCCCCGCCCTGCCCAAGGGCCTGGGCTTATATATGGTGCTTGCTCAGCCCCTTACTGAAGGAGCTGAGCCTGACTGCTTACTGCCCTGCCCTCCTTCAGGGTCGGGCTTATAGACTCTGTGTTTACCCGACGCCTGCTGAAGGACCGGGACTCTGCCTTGTTTAGAGACCATTTATTTGCTTAGCTCCTGCTGAGGGGTCTAGGCCCTGGATGGATTGCTGCCTGTAGGGAGGCGCCCTGGCTCCCCGCCGCACCTGAGAAGGACGGGCCCCAGAACCGGACTCTTACAACAGTTTTAATGAAAACTCCACCAATCAATTTGCAACATATCTGGGCACTATTTACAGGGATAGAGTATCATGGTTATCAGTCAAACGTGACAGCATTGGAAACATTGATATACTGGCCCTGTAATGTCACTTGCAAAATGTCACCTTCTGACAATAGTGCTGCTAGGAATAGTATCATGCTACATTGAATCAGCAGGCACAGTGAACACTATTAAAAAGTAAACATTTGCAAGACAATCAGTTACCAGTTATGTCCTATTCCAGTTATGGGGGAAACAGTGGTATTGACTCTCAAAGGTCATATACTCAGCTCATGTAAATCAACATACCTTTGCTGAAGTCAGTACTGAGGATATCAGTATTGCCAACTCTTGCGTTATTATTCCCAGTCTCATAATATTTGGTTCCCTTTTAATGTATTTGCATGGATTTCTGAGTTTTGCCATTATTCCCATGGAGTTTTGCCCTTGCCCAAAATGGCCACCCTCTGCCATTACTGTGAATGGGATGCAAGCAATAGATTGCAGCCACTTCACTGAGGGCAATATCCCTTTATCTTTTAAAGTTGAATGTGATGCTCCCCAGCAAAGATGACCAGTCTTTCTATGATTTTCAATGGAACTGAAGCCATGCTACTCCCAGAAAGAATGGCAGTCCCTTAATCACTGTGTTGAGGACCTACTAGGGGATAAGAAAATGCTGACGTTCAGGTAATGAGATTATGGGAGCAACAGGAAGAGGGAATGTGTTAGAAAACAGTACAGAAAACTATTAGGATTCAAACTATGTGAGTAGCAGAGGCTGACTGAGGAATGCAGAAGAATGTGAGAATCAGGAAACAGCAGACAAAAAAATGTAGGAAAGTGTAGGAGGCAGATGGAGGAGCTGTGGAGAAATGTGCCATGGCAGGGATGGAGAATATGGTGGGTAGGTGACTGTGGGGGTATATGGAGGGAGAATACAAGTGGGGCAGGTGTTTATCCTGTTTAGTTACAGAAGAGACTAGAGATGAATGACAAGTCCCCACACCTCAGGGGACAGGAGAAGGTAAAAGGAAGTATGTGTGAATTTCACTGAAGATTGAAGTTTGAATCTGAGACACATTGAGGTGGCCAGCCATATACCATGGCGAGAAAGCTGGTGAAAATTTTTTTTTTGTTTGCTTGTTTTTATTATTGACTTCTATGACCAACATGTCTTAATCATAGAGGGGATGGAAGGGAAGGAGAGTGATTAACCTGTACTTATGAGCAAGAATTTCATAGCTTTTTAATACCAGAAGAGATCTCTTGTCATCTAGTCAGAATTCCTGCTTAACAGAGGCCATATAATTTTAGCCAATAACTCCTGCATCAAATTTATAATTTCTGGTTGAGCTAAGGTGAATCTTTAGAAAATATATCCAGTCTTGATATCTCCGAGACAGAGAACACACCATAATCCTTGGCAAGTTGTTCCAGTGGTTAATTACTCTCATTTTATTTCTATTCTGAATGGTCTTACTTCAGTTCCTGCCTATTTGATCTTGTTATACCTTTGTCTTCCAGATTAAAGAGACAGCCACAATCAGAAATTGTCTCCCCATTTAGGTACTTGGTTAGTGATCAAGTCATCTCTTAACATTCTCTTTGATGTGCTCAATAGATTGAGCTTCTTAAGTACAAGACAGGTTTTTCCAGAATGATTCTGGATTTTTTTTCTGAAATCTTTCCAATTTGTCCACATATTTCTTGAAGTGTTGAATGGACACAGTATTCCAGTAATACTTCATGTTGATCTGTACCTAAAACTGGATTTAGTGTCACATTGAAGACTCCACAAATTCTTATGGAGCCATCCTTCTTGATCACTTGTATGATGGGTGTAGCCCACTCACTGAGTGAAACCAGTGACAAGATTCCAATGTTTACTAAATGATCGAAATCAGCTTCTACCAGAGGTTTCAGAACATAAGGTACAACTCTGTACCTTATTTTATTTTAGCTGGCTGTCACACTTAAATGTGAGCTTCACTGACATGTAGCACTTCTGTCCAAGTTCTTTTTAAAAAACTTTGACATGTCTGTCCAGTATTCCTTGAAGATTTTGAGGGGCTTTGGTGATCACCTTGATCTTGGTCCAGTTCACCTTCAGCTTCTCAAGCCAATTCCTGCCAATTAATGGTGTATGATTTTCTTTAATCACTTGCCAGGATAAAATGACTGATTGTCCCTATGTTGGGATTCCCTCACAGACCTCTTCCATTCAGCTTTCCCAAGAATTTAGTTCAACTCCCAATTCTGTGACTCCAGTATCTTTATTAGGCATACAGCAAAGACTATGCAGAGCTGATCAGACTTTAACACAGGGTATAGGGCATACCAGAGATCCAAAGTTATGCAGCAAACCTTCTCCTTTTATGTACATTTACACAAACATTGCATTACTGCACATTACATCATATACTTCAGGACTGGCTGGGCTGCTTAACCAATCTTTGAACAGCATGCTCTGCTTCTGCACTACGCATACCTAATTTGCTCTCTACCTCCCTATATTCTACAGTTCTCTCATCCAAGTACGTGGAACCAAGGTGTTCCCCCACTTACCTCAGCTAGTACTGCATTGCACATACATTTTGTCTCCAACTAAATGATCTAGTTATCACTCTAACTCCAAGAAACAAGGCCCCTTCCATATCCAATTACTCAGGTTAAGAAAGCCCTACAATGTCAAGCACAGCTTACACCACACATATATAATTGAACTTTTATCTGAGTATCCCTTTGGGGACTAACTTTTCTCTGGTATAAGTGTTCAAAAGTATGGAGGTACCAGAGGAACTTGTGACAAAGTCTGGTTATAGGTAAATGCAGAAATCAGTGAGATGGCAGTTCTGGTATCAAGCTCCATTCTTATAGGAACTCCCTTGATCAAGGGTGTGACTCAGATGCCATCTCTGACCCCAGAGTCCCAAAACAGATGCATTGCTAGATCTTGATCTGTGTCACTAGAACTCTTAGTCTTTTTACACATTATGAATTCCTGACTTCTTCATAGGGATCCAGTCTTCATGTGCAGTGTTTTTGAATGGATGGTTAATTTGTGTTGCTGCTTGTTGAACTATGTGACAGGTCACAACAATGTGTCTTTTCTTCTGGTCCTTCCTGCAAATGAACCGGCATCCCCGGCAATCCTTCTCAGAATGTGTAGTTTGTGTGTAATAGCCACAAGGAAATTCCTTACATTCCTGTGGCTCTCTATCTCACTGATTCAGAAGGTGGACTTCTTGGTTCACACCAAATTACAGACTACTTCTCTGTGGTTTCCTTGGCAATAACTACCATGACAGCCTTCTTGGATGTAAGCACTGAGACTGTCAATAACTTTTTTCGGATCTAGTCATCCAAACTGACAATGCCATAACTACTTAAACCAGCAACAAACTGTGCTACTGACTCTCCACTTCCCTGATGTCATTGATGGAACCAATATCATTCTGCTGTCATCGATGGAGTAGAAGAAAAATGTTCCTACATTGCTGCAGTAATTGCAGCATATAGGGCAGGCCCAGGTGCAGCTGGAGACAATAAGTCATGCAGCAGTCTGCATGCCTTCAGACCCAACACTGTCAACAAGGTTCAAACTCGCTGTCCATCTGAGATGGAGTTGCAGGCCACAAATTGCTCAAATTGTTCAAGGCACGCAACCTCTGGTTCACCCGTTCAACATTGCCCAAAGAAGTTGCCATTTCTTTTCTACCTGTTGGACTTTGTGCCCTCCATATGGCTTTTCTTCCACAGAGGAAACATTAAAAAAACAAACAAACAAACAAAACTCTGTGCTTGATCTTCCTCAGATAGCTGTGTACTTACATTGCAGGGTGCACACTTCCTCCTTTGGCTATGCTTGACTATACTTAGGCTCCCTCTGCTGGTTTTACACTGTCAGCATGGGCTACAGAGTCTCTCTTCCTGACTTGCAAAAGGCCAAAGTAGCTGCTCCCATTTCAGATTACTCCAAACTTCCAGAGAAGTCTATACAAAGGAATAATAAAATAAAATAAATAAGTAATAATTAAAATCTTTATCAAGAAAACCCAAAATTATGGATTGGTCTGTTTGCTTTTTGTTTTTGATTTTTTGCTGCTCATGCAGGTATTTGCGTCAATTTCAGGCAGACACCTGTATGTTCAAAAGTTACCTTACTCAGGGCAACCAAATGGTGGGAAAGAAAATGCTCACTGTTGAAAGTGTGTACAGATAGCCATTTCCCAAAATCCTCCCTCTTTAGCAAACCAGTTGGCAATTTTTCTTCATCAATCCCAACAGATATCTTCTGGGAAGCTATTTGCCCATCAACCTCTTGCAGCAATGATACATGAAAGACTCATGTGTGTCTGTGGCTGTTACTTCTAGCTATTTAATTCTCTGGCACCTTAGAAAAAGGCACAGGGTACACTCGGCTAAAACCTTTTTAAATGGAGAAAGGAGTGTGTGTAGGAGCATTTTCACATTTGCTTATAAGAAATAAAATGTTATAGAGGAAGAATATGCTTTCACAGAGACAATTTAAGTAATGATTAATCTTGATGGTGCAGAAAGAAGTGGTTTGGGAATATTTAGAAAAGCTGGATGAGCACAAGTCCATGGGGTCGGATGCGCTGCAACCAAGGGTGCTAAAGGAGTTGGCAGATGTGACTGCAGAGCCATTGGCTATTATATTTAAAAAACTCATGGTGATCGGGGGAGATCCCAGATGACTAGAAAAAGGCTAATTGTTATATTCTTGGGGGCAGCCGGTTTAGGAAGAAATCACTTGAGACCAGACAGCAGACAGCTAACAAAACTACCATTTATTTACAGAGACAGAGCTCGCCTAACTGGCCGAAACTGGCTGGGCTATCCCCTAATAATCTAACTCAGTTGCCATAGAAACAAAAACCATGACAACCAAATACACAACATATTTCTCTCCCCTAATAAGAACATCCCCTAAATAAAACACACACTAGACTAGAGAAGGAGGGTAGACTGTCTCCATTCCCGGCTAAACCCTGGGGATTATTTTGCCCCATAACCGTGGGTTCACCCTAGCTAAAGATCCAGCTGATGAGGAGGCCTTCTGTCTCTAGGTAGATTACGGCAAACTTCTGGTATTGTTGCACCCGAAACTACCGTGGGCTCAGGTTCTGCAGCACGAATAGGTGAGGAGATGGTATCAGCTCATGTTGGGCAAAGGGGTATCTCAGCCGCCGACAGTAATGGAGGAGAACAGTTAGGAACAGGTGATTCGTGATTCGGTGTCTCACCGGAAAAGGTGAAGTCAGACCACTCAACGGCAGATGTGTCCTGAGGACTGACATGACCTGGCAACAGCTGATCTACATGTCGCCGCCAGGTAAGTAAGATTCTCTGCAGTCCGGACTATGCGGCACGGTTCCCAGCTCGACTGAGGTGCTGGAGTTCGCGACCGCAGGAGCCTATGCCCTTCTTACCTCTAGGCGAAAGCGAGCGCTGTCGCGGCTGGCTTCTGAGTTGGAACTTGTGGTGCTGCGGTGATTGAGGCAGGTACGTTCGTCTCCAGTGCCGAAGACGAGGTCTTCTCGGTGCGGGCTGCCGTGTTGGTCCGGTTCTGGACCGCCGGGGTCAGGCGGCCCTCCATTAAGGAGCTGTTGTTCAAACGAGGCGTCCCGCTCTTCGTTTGTCCGCGCTTGAAGGCGACTTGCAGATTCGGCACTTGTCCGTCAGATGGGATTCCACCCAGGCACCTTAGGCAACGATCGTCGGGGGTCTCCCGTTCGCATCGGCCTGACGGAACAGCCGAGCACTGCTTGAAGCCGGGGAGCAGGCATCGAGCCCGGTCCCGGATCGCGGAAGAGGAAGATATACCTCAGCCCTCAACTATCATACAAACATTTTACAAACTTATACCTAACAACTATGAATACTAACACCAACACTAACTACAGGTATAACAATGAACTTAGAGATAGAACGGGTGTCGTAGGGATGTGGAGGCAGCGACACAGCCGCACTCCACGTTAACGCCGAACGGGCGGTAAGAAAGGAATGAGGGCGCCCGCGTCGCA
>NC_133769.1:63255177-63255398 GCF_003597395.2 Chelonoidis abingdonii | reverse complement strand
TAGAACATCACCAGGTCCTATCTTCTTCTCGAGTTGTCTACGTCGTACTCCCGTTTTAGCAGACTATTTAGCTCTGCGGAAGTATCGAATTCCCAAGTCAGAAACTGCTGCTTGTCTCGGCTAAAGGTTTCGGTCTGTTTTGCTCTGGAGTTGTCCTGTCTTGATGGACTTGATATTTAGCTGCTGATGTTGCACAATTTGTCGGAGTTCAGAATGTTTAC
>NC_133769.1:62985488-63254353 GCF_003597395.2 Chelonoidis abingdonii | reverse complement strand
AGAGGGACTCCTTCCCCCCTAGCCTAAGTACAAGTTACAGCAAACAGAGGTAAAATATCCTTCCAGCAAAATACACATTTGCAAATTAAGAAAACAAACAAAAACTAATCCGCCTTTTCTGGCTAGTACTTACTATTATGAACATGAGAGACTGTGTTAGAAAGAATGGAGACAGATCTGGTTGCACGTCTGGTCCCTTTTGGTCCCAAGAGAGAACAAAGAACAAAAAAAACCATCAGAAAACAAAGACTTCCCTCCACCAAGATTTGAAAGTATCTTGTCCCCCGATTGGTCCTTTGGTCAGGTGTCAGCCAGGTTCACTGAGCTTGTGAACCCTTTACAGGTAAAAGAGACATTAACCCTTAACTATCTGTTTATGACACCCCCATCTACCTCTGGTCTTGGAGCCAACCTGAGATCAAACAGGGCCCTGGCATAAGTTAGAGCAGCCACATGGATGCTTTGAATTGTACTGATTAGGATCCTTGGATCACAACGTACTCTAGCCCAGGCCTGCACAA
Source organism: Chelonoidis abingdonii (assembly GCF_003597395.2). Taxonomy (NCBI): domain Eukaryota; kingdom Metazoa; phylum Chordata; order Testudines; family Testudinidae; genus Chelonoidis; species Chelonoidis abingdonii. The sequence goes on along the minus strand of NC_133769.1, from coordinate 63,253,832 downwards.
CATGCGGCCCAGGGGCCGCATGCAGCCCGCGTGGGCTCACTGTGGAGGCCGTGAGGGGTGAGTAGGTGGGATCACTGTGCGGCCCATGGGGGGTGTGTAGGCAAGCGACGGGTGAGGGAGGGGGGCTGAAGAGGCAGGAGGTGAGGAGGCAAGCTGGGCGAGTGGTGGGCTGAGGTGAGTGGGCGGGCAGTGGCAGGGGCTGAGGAGGCGAGCTAGGAGTTAGTGACTGACCTGTTCTACTGATCTGGTCTGGCTCCCATCTCCTTTCCAAGGGTTGCAGCTGTCTGGAGGTGCTGCCTTCCACGCCATCCTCATTCACGCCTCATTCATTCAACAGGGCAATTGATTACAAAGTGGGGGGAAGATCTTATTCTACTTCTAGCAAAAAGACATTTTTCTTTTACCTTAATTATACTACCTTAGGGGCTGCTATAACATATTACCAAGCTTCAATACCGCTGTTTCCATGGGACAGCACTGGGGAAGGAGGGTTTGATTCCACGGAGTGGGTGGTTCTGGTGGGGGGGGGAAGTATTTCAGGGAGGCTGGGTGTCACTGTGGGGGAGTTGTGTTTCGGGGGGGGTTTGGCGGTGCTGGGGGAGGGCGTCGGCCCTCAGGTGTTTTCTTTGGAGTAATATGGCCCTCGCTGCTTTACAAGTTGTGCAGGCCTGATCTAGCCTCATCTATTTGTCCATGTTACACACTTTGCCTGACCTGACAAACCTTTAGAGTGGGTGGAATAAAGTCCATACATCAGTGGAATTACCAGCTACTACTTTAGGGCAGCTTTAAGTTCTCTATGTGCTACTGCATCCGTAGAAATGCTATTTAATCAAGACAAAACAAATTTGGTCATGAATACCACATTTTCCAGGAGGAAGAATTATTCCCACAATCCCAGAATGTTTGAAGCATCCCCTCAAATTCTGAAGATTCATGTCGTTCTATTGGAGCACTGCAGGATCAGGACCAACGTTCTTTTTACATTTAGTGCAGGTAGGTACATCATACAAGCTATTAATTTTGAAATCTATTTTTTTTACAAAGCAGAGATATTATGTGACAGCTCTGTCTCCTCCCATCTAGCCGACCAATGGGACCAAAGGAAATAACTCTGCTTTTGCAATGTGATCTTCCTACTTCAGTTAAGGGAACAAAATCTATGTGTCTGATCTGTTTGCAAGCATTCACAGAAAGGGTTTCTTTTAAATTCTATAATGGTGTGTGTTATGATATGTTACTGACCGTTCTGGCATTTGATGTTATCTATCTTTGATATTACAAGTTTGTTCCCAATAAAACTGGAGAAAAATTTCTCTGTAAGTTGCTCTAACACAGCATGCATCCTTATTCAGTTGGTATATGAATTTACTAGTAAAAGGCAAGCCCTAAAAGTTTCAAGGTTGTTTTAATAATCCCAGGAACATCTACATTGTTAATTACAGTCTATCTGAATTTAGCCAAACACTTGGTTTTTTTTTCTGCCACTGTATCTCATCCTTTAGTTCATCTGCCTACAAGTTCTACCCACACCCTGAACGCCAGTCTTTAATCATCTTAAATTTGGGGTGGGCGTGGGAAAGTCTTTTGTCTGCCACCTCTCTCTTCTTTGGCTCTGAATGCAAATTCTTCAAACACCTTTCTAGTCCCCCTAGCATGTATAGTCCCATTTTAGCTGGAAAAGCATGCAGCTAGAAAATAACAGCCAGAACAGAAAAGGTTGCCCAATATGCATAGCTCTCAGATAGCTCTTTTGAAGATTGGGTAGAGGGGTGTAGTATTTGTTAGAACTCTTTATTTGATCTTAAAATAGGATATGTTTCAGTTTGTGATGCCCAGTGGTTATTTAAGGCCATATAGAACAAAATGATCTCTGGATTTCACTTGGTCAGATGTTGTAAGAATTAAATAGAGAATTAATTCCTTACACTCATTCTTGATAGCACACTGTATCACAGGTGGATTTGGTGCAAAGATACCACTACAATGCTCATTATAAGTATAGCAAACACAGTTAATAAGTTATTGGATATGGATCACTATAATCTTTTGTTCATATTCAGAATGTGCAGTGAGCAACGTTGTCTGGATTTCTACCAGAAAACTATATCCCATAGGTTTTTTAGCACTGAAACAGAAACAAGTACTAGATTTAAACTGTTTTAAGATAAGAGTAATTCATGCATTGTATTTGAAGAGCTGTTTTCCTTTCCTGCATTTCTTCTTCTCTTTTCATCCCACTTTAGATAAAACCTAGATATTTGTATGTGCATGAGCATAGGAATCTAAAAGAATGAATATTAATCAGTAACTGCTAAACCTTAAATTAATAGTTGTAGCTAACTGAAAAATAAGACCCATAATTACAACAAATCTCTTCCATGATGGTAATTCTGTAACCTCTTGGCATCTTCTTTCCATGGCCTAAATTGTTTTATATAGTCTCTCCCCACTCTTGTTATTGTATAATCTACGTTTTCCCTGATGTAATGTAGAACCATTATTGTTCTGTTCTTTTCTCACTGAATTATCAGAATACATGATCCCTGTCTTTAAAACATCCCTTTTTGGATTTGTAGAGCAATGTTTGCCTCAACATATTTTCTCTAGATTGAATATGGCCAAATCCTTAATTCTTTCCACATGGGTCTTATCTTCAAACTTTTGGCCTTTTTGTTTACCTCTTTTGCACTTTTCCCAATTTGTCTATGCCAGTTTTAAATATAGCAACCAACCCACAAAACAGTGCATGAACTGAGGCCTAACTCATAACTAGTGCTGCAGAGTGAGTGGAATAATCTTGCCTATTTTACCTGTGCTACTTGCACTGATAAAACTAATTTCATTGACCTCCCTCAAGTCACATTAATTCATTCGATTTGTCCTAACTTTCAGGTCTTTCTCCATGGATAAGTCTACACTGTAATGCTTCTTTTGGCAGCGTAAACTGGACATACCAATACAGTCCCCAGCATGGGCAAAAATAGCAGTGTAGCTGGTGAAACATGGCTTAGGCCAGTAGAGTAAAGACACACCTGAGGGGGGCGGGTGTATACTCAAGCACATACCTAACGTGCTGTCTATTCACCCAAGCATTGCCTCCCCAGCCACACTTCTCTTTTTAACTATTTAGTGTCCTGTAGCCTCCTTCTTACTGGAGCCTTTTCCCTCCACAGGAAAAGACTCCTGCAGCAAGGAAAGGCTTCAGGGACAGGATCTGGTGGCTCCCTGCTGCTGCAGCCTTTCCTGGATGCAGGGAAAGGGTCTGGAAGCCGGTAAAGGCTCTGACAACAGGAAAGCAGTGGGGAAAGGAGCCTTTCCTTACTTCAAAGGAAGGCTGTGACAGTGGGGGGCTGCTGAAGCTTTTCCCTGCTGCCTCCCCTCTGCCAAAGCCTTTCACTGACAGGTGTTGCTACATGCTGCAATGTGGACGTAGCCTGCTTTTCAGTGCAGCATGTAGCTACACATACAATACACATCGCCACCAATGGTAAGTAGCGTAGACATATCTTAGAATGCTCTGGCATAATTGGCCTCCTTCCATTCTGTATGCCTTCCTATACTTTACATTTGTCTTTCCTGAACCACCTCATATGGAAATTTACCTCTCTCTTTCATTTAATCGTAACCCTTTCCATTTTTATATTATCTGAGTTAGAGTATTCTCCATTCCCTTCTCTGATTATCAGATTGCAATCCCCTTACCCAGATAGACTTGTACATCGCTGGAAAGTAATCTCAGTGAAGTCAGTCTTTTAATTTAACATATTATTCAGCATGAGTAATGGATCATAATTTGGCTCAGAGTGAGACTACTCATAATTAAATCACTGAGGGACTCCACAGAACATCTTATTAATTGCAAATATATTTGACATCTAGGGAAGGTCTGTCCTGCCTTGTGTTGGACAACTGAGACCTAAAAGTACAAATCCAGTCAATATGGTATCTTAAGTGAAGGTACGTCACTTTTTTTGGAGGGGGGGAGAGCTTTCCCCTGCCTATTATTCCCTCAGTTTACCATTTCCCCCTTAGCTCTTTATTCACTACCCGCTTTCCCTCATTACACACCAAAGCTATTTTCTTTCCAAAAAGCAATAATTTCATCCTGTGCCTTGAATGTGAATTAGGAAAGGGAAGTCTACATTCTCCCAGTATAAACAAAATATTAAAGTTACCACTTGCTAACGTGGAAGGAGAAAGCTAGACGCATGAGGAGGCAAATTAGCCAGAGGATTTCTTAACATTTTAAAACAGATATTTTCTTTTCAGCACTGTGGCAGCTCCATTTCTCTGCTTCTTAGGGACTCCCCCCTCCCAACACATCTCGCACCACACTTTCATAGAAAATGTGGAGTTTTTCCTTTCTCATGAATAAGCAGGAAATAGCTGGGGTGGCCATAATTCTGGCTTCTGCAGTTTGAAAGTTGCATAGAGGAGCCAATAAGAGCAGAGGAATTATAGTAGCCATTTAGAAGAGAGATTTGTAAACACACAGTGCAACTCCTGAGTAATAGCCGTAGTGTGATCATAAAAACCAAACAGCCACAACCAGAGTGAAGGGACTTGCATAGACTCAGACTTTAATGTCAGAAGAGACTATCATTATCATTCAGTCTGACCTCCTGCACATTGCAGGCCACAGAATCTCCCCCACCCATCCCTGTAATAGACCCCTAACCTCTGGCTGAGTTACTGAAGTCCTGAAATAGCAAAAAAGCTATACACCACAGTTCTTCCTGAGAAATTGGCACCATTACTGCACTTTGGCTGAGAAGTACATTTCAGTATAATTTTACTGTAGTTTCTACTGCAATATTTATTTACAATTTCTTTATTGGAACAGATAGTTTAATAACTACATGTACTGTAGATGTACTTTCTGTAACATGTAACATTTCTTATTTGCTATGGTTTTTACTTCACTTTCTGTAACAAAAGTCTTCAATAATAATTATACTGTATATTGTGAACATAAGGGCCAAATTTTCAGCTTGTGCAAATCAGTGTATGCCATAGTGCTTTGTATGGGACTAGATTATTCTCTTCTATGGAGAACACTACAATTTTTAAAATCACACACAAAAACTGTTAATTCTTGCAAAGACAAACACTTAAGTTTTGTGTATATCTGTATTGTGATATAGACTTTAATTTCATAATCACAAACTGTTTTTTTCCAAAGAACTCCTGCCTTATTCAATGCATCGGATGGATGGTGCTCACTTAATGAGCAGCTATTAAATATTTTGTTTTCTCCTTATTGTTCAGTGTGTGGCCTAGGCTTTATTTACTGCACACTATTCAAACACTGCTCTGAAGACAGCGCTGTTGATTTCCTCCTGGGCTTTTCTATGTTGCTCTTCACTACAGTAATTGTGTCCTTCACAAACATTAATGAATTTATTTTCACAACACTCCTGTGAGGTTCTGAGGCAGTACTATTCCCATTTTACAGATGGGAAACTGAGACACAGAGTGAATTGAAGTCAAAAGTCTGAACTAATTTTGGGTGCCCAGTTTGAGACACCTGGGACTTGATTTTTCAGAATATGTAGTATTATATAGCATGCTCTATGTTCAAAGCACAGCTTTCACTGACTTCACTTTCAGCTGTGAGTTCTCAGCGCTTCTGCAAATCACATTCTAAGGTCAGGTGCCCAGTAAATGAGCACACAATTAGTGACCACCTGTGGAAATTTTGGTTCAGGTGATTTGGCCAGAATCATGTAGGAACTTTGTGGCAGAGGCAGGGATAGAATCCAGTACAACATTCAAGTGCCTTGCCCATGGGACCATTATTTCTATTCTCATAACCTCTTGCCTCATTCACTATACCCCTTCCTGAGGGTGGGGTGCTTTGTGACTGTTGGGCAGTCCTGGGTGGCATTCACTGGCTCCTAGGACTCTTTTGAGGAGCAGTGAGCACTGATTGAGGATTTCTGCTTGGTGACCACCCTCTGAATCACTTGTTGTGGCACTATGTTATGACCCCCTCCTCTTTGTTTCTCTGTGTTCATTTGTTGTCCCCATGATCATTTGCCTCGTGGTCTCAGTGGGCTGGCCGTTTGTTTCGGATGGGCCTAGGTTCAGTACCTGCAATAGGTACACTTCCAACTTCTGCAACAAATGAAGCAGGAATCCTATAGCCAACAGTCTCCTTCACTACACAGCCCTTCGTGATCTCCAGACCAACTCCATTCTGTGCAATGAGTAAGCCAGGAGTCCTGTGATAAAAACACCATATGATCAATGTAATTAAAGACTGTATCAAAATACATATGCTTAAGGGGATTGAGTTAAGACTGCAAAGGTAACCTTACTTTTGAGTGTATGATTCTGAAAACTTTATAATGCTATTTAATGGTATTTTATAAGTTTTTAGAAAAGTAAACTGAAAAAAAAAATCAGTGAAATTCCATCATGTGATAAGAATATCCAAAGATCAGCAAGGTAGGAACCTTTAGATCCACCACAAAAATGTCTGCCACATACAGGAATGGAGTAACTGATAGCAGTAGTAGGTTATCATTCTGTGTGTGGATTAGCCCTAGAGGGGGATGGGAAAATTTGCCAGTTTAGGTTAACAGAATTTAGCTGACAACAGAGGAATATTGAGTCAGAATCTTAGGCTCCATTCCAGGCTCTGGAGGAGAGTGTGCTCTGGTGGGCACAGATTTTTCTGCCTGTTCCTCCCAAGCCTGATCACTTTTGCTCCTTCTCCTTCAACCACTTCCTGTTGCAGTCATTTCTCTTCCCTACTCCGGCTCCTTTTCCCAGGCCCATTTTCCTCACCCATCCAGTCACCGTCTTCATTACTCAGGCATCTCATACTACACCTAATCTCTTTGTTTGATCAGTCCCAGACTCCACACCCCAGCTCCCAGTCTCCATGCCCAGCCAGTCTCAGTCTCCCCCAACTCCCAGCTCCAGGTTCCCTCTCCTTGCCCCACTCCTCAATTCTCAGTCTCTCTGCCCACCCACCTAGCTGTTTCTCCAATCTAATCCCGCGACACTCCATGTCCTGATCTTGTCTCCTCTGCATTTGAATAAGGCAGCTTCCTCCTCCATATCTTCTAAATTCAGCACTGTGGGCATTGAGAGCACAGGAGAGACAGTCTCCCTGGGTTCAGTTCTAGTCTCTGGATCTGACCCAGTCTGCAGCAGCCTCAAGCAGCAATTGCAGAGAAAATCCTGTTCAGCCCCACGCTGAAGCATGCTCAGTGCAGATGGCCTTTTCAGGTAATTTAGCTGTGGAAGGTCTAGGAAGTTTCTATTGAGTCTGTGCATACAGAAAATTTTCAACTAGGCCAACTTTGGGTTGACATTCACAGGGACACCTAAAGAAATCCCTGATACAAAGGCCAACACCCTGCCAAGTTTCAATTCCCTGCTCCAAAGCAGAGGGATGCTAGAGCTGTTAAAAAAGGTCACTGGCACTTATTTAATATGGACAAACAATGTATTTTTCCCAAGCCTTGTTCTTTGAAATAGCTGAACTGTTTTGGCTGAAGGCTTCCAAAACTATTCAGCCTGAGGGAGACACTTGGCATGAGACCATTTAATTAAGTTTGTTAAAGTTATAATTAGAGGCGGTGAGAAATTTTTTGACTGAACAATTTTTCAACAGAAAATACTGACTTGTAGACAGGGCCAGCTCCAGCTTTTTTGCCATCCCAAGCGGCATCAAAAAAAAAAAAAAAAAAAAAAAAAGAAGATAAAGCCACGATCACTTTATTCTTCGGCAGCAATTCAGAGGGTGGTCCTTCCCTCCAAGAGGGACTGAGAGACCCGCCGCCAAATTGCTGCTAAAGACCCGGACGTGCCACCCCTTTCCATTGGCCGCCCCAAGCATCTGCTTCCTGCACTGGTGCCTGGAGCCGGCCCTGCTTGTAGAAACCAAAACTTTCATAGGTTTTGGTGAATTTCCCAAAAAGTTTCCAAGTTATCAAAACAGGACATTTTAACATTTTCTAAACAGAAAGGCTCCATTTTTGTTTGTTTGAAATGATTTTTTGTTCAAAATTTGTTATAGTAAAAAATTATAAAAAAATCCCTAAAGGTTGAAATCTAAATAAAACATTTTGATTAACCCAATATAATTTTTTAAACAAATTTTCAATTTGTGAAAAGTTCCCAGATTGATTTTTCATCCTGATTCAGAAGGTCAAGAAACTTTTTTTGAAATCTCAAAAATTCTTGCAGGATGGGAAAACAGTCTCCTACCCAGCTTCAAGTATAAGCAGATAAACAAAGGAGTCTTATATTGTTAAGTACTGGGCAAGTATTTCACAATACTAAATCAGTACTACCAGCCCTGTCTATAATAATAAACGTAAGCTTTGTATAATTACTATGGCACTATTACAACATTGAAACATAAAGTATACTGTTAATACTATAATTACAAGGCACTTAACCCTCATAATTCACAATGGAGGCTACAGGTATTCAGCATCTCTGAATACAGGTCCTTCATATAGTGCCTAGTTGTAGGCACTTGAGATTGAAAGTTTTGGCCTAGAATTGTACTTTAAATCTTTTTCCCCATGGGCTACCACTACATATGCTTATCAGACCTAGAAGGAATCCTCTGAGCCAAGGACTTAGGCAGGCATTCCATTTCCTCCCATTAAGGATGGAGAGTTTGATTGCTTTGAATACTGCTTGAATTTGACTCTCCTGATTTTAAAAAACAAAGATTAGTAATACAGCCAAGATTTGAACATGGACAGCCATAGCTCCCAAACCCCCACCTACCCACCCAGGAAATGTCATACCCCAAGCAGAGGATTTTAACCCCAAAAGAAAAAAGAACCAAAGATCACTAGGGACTTTGCTATTGCTACTGATTTAGATGGAAGGTATGCAGATACTATGGTGATGGGGTGGTGGTGTAAATCCCACAGAAGATAGATTGATTTTAAAAAGTGACTAGCTCTTTTGGATGATTCAACTTTGGGTGACCAACCTGAGACACCTTTAAGAGAGTATTACATTTTACAGGAAGGGGCTCAGCACTTTCTGAAAATTAGGTCACCCAGGCCCACTAGGCACTTTTGAAAATTTTGGCCTTTCTACATCAGCCCCTTTGAAGATATAAAACAATTATTCTTTCAGTAATAGATACTTAGTTAAAAACTTGTGATGTTCCACTAGCCCTATCCTCCAAAATCCTTGAGTAACGTAATGTCTCTGATGACCTTTCAGATGGTGCAGCTTTCTGTATGGCACTCAGATGAACAACATCAAAATGTGTGTCATTCTTTTAAAATCTTGAGGTGGCCACACACGCATGAATGGTCATGTTGCTTCTCTCAGCCAAGTAATCCCCTTTGAGTGACCTATGAGGATGTTTGGAAAGCATTTGGTGGACAGGGAGGTTAGCCACATTGAAAAGTCTTTGCATAAACAATACTAAGATCAGAGGCACACATTATTCCTACAGTTTTAAAACCTAGATTCAAAGATACCACGTCTGTTTCTCTCCCACAGGGTGAGGCTACTACAAGAAAAAAAAAAGATTCTTCTTAATTAGGTTGCCAACTCTGTGTCAGCAAGGATTACTGAGACAGAAAAAAGATAGAATAACCTTTTTCATTGACAGAGTTCCCAATAGTAAAGTAGGCAAAAAGAAAAAAGCAATAGGAAAAATGACTTAGTCAAAGCACGTGGACCCCAGTTCAACAAGGTCCTTAAGCACATATCTAACTCTTAGCGCAAGTAAAGTCTCATTGAAGTCAATGCTTAAAATTAGGCACATCCTCTAGTACCCTGTTGAGAAAGTGCCATTGGTGGGAGACAAAACCATGATGTTATCATAGCAGCATTACTTTGAACATATAACATTAAATCTACCATCAGAAGGTGAATATCTGCTAGAGCTGACAGAACTTGATGTCCTCTTGCTTGAGTGTAGCATGTTACAGGCCACATTCTGACCTCAATTACATCTGTGCAAAACCATTTGAATCACAAGTCTAACCAAAAACAGAATTTGGCTCTTCATTTTTAAATACAGATTGAAAGGTCCTTCTGCTCTGGAAAACGTGTGGTGGTGGCTGATGGAAAAATCCTCCAGTGGGAGCGTGGAAACACCAGAGTATATTTTCTTATTTATATTTTTAAATGTGCCTGTTCAACACTCTGAGAAACCAAAATAGGCTTCACCTTTTGTAAATGTAAACGAAACTGCAATTAGCTGGAACAGTGCAATGAGGGCCCTACACTAAATAGACAAGAAAATATATACAGTGGCAAACATTTTAGAAGTTCTTTTTTTTTCAGTGGGCATGCTTGAAAGTTAATTCTAATAGCAAAGATTTTGAACATATTCTTTATATTTAAAACAGAGCATATCACTACAACTAATAACATCTCTAAAATCCCAGTGATTTTATTGTAAGTGTACCAACTGTACCTCTTTACAGATGGGTAATTTTACTGTTGGTGGAACTGTTCCCATATTCTTATAATGATGAGTACTCTCAGAACTGATAATTTTTTCTCTACCAGTAAAAAAAAAGAAATATATTTTTAACTTCACTCATTTTAATTTAGACATCTACAATGGTAAACATTTTCAGAAAAGTGTCCATCAGTTAAGGGTGCCGCAATTTTGGAGAATTCCTCTTGAGGGTCCTCTAGATCCTCAGTGGAGTGTGACGTACTGGTGTAGCTCCATTGTTTTCTATGGAGTTACAGTATTACAGTTTACATTCCCTGAATATCAGGCTCCTTGCAACTGATTTTTAGCAGTGCTGAACAACATCCAAAATTCCAGCTGAAGACAGTGGGAGCTGTAGGTGGTTAGGATCTCTGAGAATGAGGTGCAAGATGTCTCACCCGAGGCACCCAAAATTAAGGCATCCAAAATCAGTGGACACTTTTGAAAGTTTAGCTGAATAGATTTAGTCCTAGGGAGTTACAACTGAGTGCACTATTATTTTCCAGGAAACAGTGCCATTTTTAGTAGAAAGCTCTAATCAGTAAAAAGCATGCCTAGAGCAAAAGTACAGTTTCTAAACGTTTTAACTTCAACTCTTCATCTACTTTTGAAGGATTACATGACAAAAGATCTTAAGGAATTACTTAATTCATTATTATCCTATATTTAAGTGCATAGTGCCACAGCTTCTGATATCACCAACCTCAGTGACCTTGTGAATTGTTACTCCTGTTCGTCTCTTCTCTGTCTTTGTAGTATCATTCAGTTGCATGAAGGAGATGAATCTGTGGGTGGATATGTAATATAAGACAATACTACTGCTTCCTAATTTCCTGTACCTTTTTAGTGAAAATATTTGGGGGAATGTTTTCCATTGCATTTTCTTGTTTTGTTGTTGTTGCCAGCTGCTCCTCTGTTTACCCTTTCTCATTCAAAGAAGTTTTATAAGTTTGCCATAAAGTTGGTTCCCTGGAAACAATGTTTATGGCCGCGTTTTCTTTTCCTCGCCTCTTCAGTCACCAAGAAAAAAAAACATTGCTCAGTGATTTTAACAGTACAGATTGTTGAACTAGAAAAGGATTTCTTTGTTTCACTTAATCGGGACTTATGTACTCTTTATACCTCTATTCCAAAGGACAATATATGGCAGCTGCCTATCCCATGAAATGAGATTCCATCTAAGACTAAATGATGTCACAGCCAATACTGTTGTCTGATAGCATCAGATCTTGGATCAGCATACCAGAACAGTGTTAATGAGATCTCAAGCAATACCCCTTTTTACGTAAATGTAAAATCACGGTCCTACTCCTGCTATTAATTACTTGTGAGTATTAAGCATCCTATGGCACCTTCTGCCATGAGATAACATGTTAATGTCAAGGCCAAATCCTAACCTGGACAGTTACATTCTGCCTACCAACCCACCATCTCCCTCCCTCTGCCACCAATCCCATAGTAGTTCCAAATGAGTATGGCATTCTTTGGATCCTGTACTAAACTATTGCGTAGTATTACTGTGCGCTCCTACACAGCTGAAGTATTTTTCATCAGGGTTCTTATCATTCACTGGTGGATGAATTAGTCTTTTGCATCTAGTTTATAAGTCAGTTGGTAAAGCACTTGGGATAAAGGAATTATATATATTCAAGACATCATTTTAACAAGCTAAATTTAAATCTGAACTTTCCTCCCCACTATGTCCTTTTCCCTCTGCTATATATCTTTTGATTTGATGGAATAAACTTTTCTGTTACAGCAACATTTCCAGTACTGCCATAGACTAAGGGCTGGTCTACACTATGGGGGAAAATCGATCTCAGACACGCAACTTCAGCTACGTGAATAACGTAGCTGAAGTCGAAGTATCTAAGATCGAATTACTCACCATCCTTACAGCGCGGGATCGATGTCCGCGGCTCTCCATGTCGACTCCGCAACTCCATTCGGGTTGGTGGAGTTCCGGAATCGATATAACCGTGTTCGGGAATCGATATATCGGGCTTATGAGACGCGATATATCGATCCCCGAGCAATCGATTGCTACCCGCCAATACGGCGGGTAGTGAAGACATAGCCTGAATGTGTCTTATCTCTTTCTGTAAAGGTTTCTTTTCATTCACCGTCTTTTCTGCTTTAGTACTGTCACTTGTCAAACACTGCCAAATTGATCTCACTTCCATAATGTGGCTTTGTCACTGAAAATGTGAGCAAATTTTCTTGGTCAGTAACATGCAAAACCTTAGGCATGGCATCCTTCCAAAAGAAAAATTTAAAACAAACAAAAGACTGACTGCTAAGTCAGTGCTTTACATCTCTAAATGATTGACAAAGAAAGACTGAGGTGAACATGAGTGCTTTAATAATAAGAGTTTAATAAAATGTCATATAAATAAATGATTTGGGGGCTTTGGAGTGCATACGGTCTTTTTGTGTGGCATGCTAGTAATTTAAAGATGTTGAATGTAAATGGAATTGTCAGTTCTACCTGTTGAGAGCACATGCTTTGGACATCAAGGATGAAGAATTCTGAAAAGATTTAACAGCTGCACTTGTTATTTTCAATATTGCAACTAAGTTTTTTTCTTTTAAGAATGCTTAACGAAAAGGAAAAGTCCTTCTTTTACCTTTAAAAAGAAGAGGAACCTTTTTTGTGTCATCCCTACTGTAATTTCAAGCTTTCTGATTGGCTTTGTTTTACGTTTCTATTCCATGAAAAGAAAAAAAAAACATTTAACAAACTTAACAAGCTGTGTAGCATGATTAAATCTGAAAAGACTACTTTAAAGAAAATATTTTATGTTTTGGAGGTCATTATTTCTTCATTAGTATTGTTAAGGGCACACATTTTAGAAGATGCACTTGGCCTTACCTGGGCTTACTTGTGCCATTGGAAGCACTATACAATCATTTTTTGAATGAAAGACTATTTGAAAGACTCATGAATATGTAAGTTCTCTATATTGGAGATCAGAATGAGCCCAAATCTTGCTATTTTTAAGAATACTAGTAATAAATTACTGTCTACAAACATCTTCCTTTAGAAATACACAAGTCCAGACTACAGTCTGAGGATATTTCTCACAAAAGCAGACAACCATAGAAAACTGCAAGTTATAGTCAAATTTGCAGTGAGGGAGGGATAAAGATTGTCTTTGGAGACAGAAACTGTATGTATTAGTTTTAAATAATTCTAAATGGCTAAATTGACTAATGCAACTTTCATACTGAGCTATACTTTCATACTGCTACTATACCTTAGCATGTTTATTTATTAGGAGTAGGTTTTGTAGATTTATTTATTTATAATTTCAATGGCTAATACTGATGCTTATTTTTAAGTTATAAAAGGAGTAGGACCTATCTTATAGCAAGCACTCCTTCCTACCAGACCAGTCTTTGCTCTTGCTAACTCAGCTGGCTCCCTGGGCTAATTCTGTCTGAGCGCTCTAAAGAAACCTAGGGAATCAGTTTCCAGCAAGGTTAATTGTTTTACTTAATCCTTCTTAACAAACAAAATCAAAACCTTGCAGATTATTCCCTCAAGAGTCTGTACAGGCCAAATAGTCCCTTCCTCAAGTCTGTTTCTCATGCCAGTAACTCCAGTAACCAAAATTTCCTGCATTTTTCCTCAGTCTCATCAATAAAGAACTCCACACAGTCTCCCCTTCTGTCTGTTTCGTTTCTGGAGCAGTCCCTCTCTGCAGTAGCTCCAGCAGCAGTCCACTGGGAGCACTGACTCTAATCTTTCCAGAGGGCTTTGCCGTCCAGCCCCCTCATTTGCTGCTGCCTTCTTTGATAAAGATCAGCTAATTAAGTTCTAGGTCTTTCTCAGGTGCAGTGGGAAGGGTAATCAGCCAGCTAACTGCAGGCCTCTGTCCCTGAAGTACTAGTATTCCTTATACATTCACATAAGCAAATTTTTCTATTTTTTTCAATCTAAATTTTCACAGTTTTGCAAAATTATGGGTTTTAAGCATTTTTTCAGTTTTTAATCTAGTTAAATTTTCACAGTGGCAGTAAAATTATGGGAGGCAATTATTTAATGAGAGTAGATGTTGAGATTCAAATAGCTAAAACTTTATAACCATTAAAACACAAAATGTCAACATCATGTCAAAATATGCAAAGTAAATGTCCTTAAATCAAACTGTAGTTTTCAAGCAGCATTTTTTCCCTTTCCTTATCTGTAAATTTTGATTATCATCCAGGGAAATATGTTTTTCATTGGTTTGTGGTACAGTGAAATCAAAGTTTACCAATATTTACAGATAAAAATCTTATTTTTTCAGGCCTCATCATGAGCCTGGATATGCCGGGGAACAAATCCTACTTTTGACCTTTCAGTCGGAGGTTATCTAAAAGTCATCTGTCTTCCTTATCAGATTTCAGCTATTCAAGTACCCTTTCAAGATACATTCTTGAAATTTAGTACAATTACATGTGGATTGTTGACTGCAAAAGAGAAGGAACATGACATTTGACATTTCTATCATAGGTCACTAAAGGTCATTTTAACAATTTACCAAAAAAAAAAAAAATCCAAACAGGAAATGGTCATAAGTGTGAAGCCTCCAATCTGAGTGAGATTGTGTGAAGCCTCCATAAGTGTGAAGCCTACATCTCACATTGCCAGCTCTATTTAATGGATTTTAGCCAACAAAATTGTCAGATAAACAAGTGTGTCACAGATGCCAATGTTGATAGCTACGTCCACCCAACCCTACAAGCTGTCATATACTAGTTTAATTGCATCTACAGCAACTTTATACTCTGGTGATTGGTGCTTTATAAGTACAGATAAAAATTACCACTGAATGTTCAAATGCTCAGTTTACATACGCAATTTAGGTGTTCATGTTTGAAAATATAGCTCTGTCAATTGGACATATTATGAAATTGATTTTGGGGTTGGTTAGGACAAAACCTGGCTTCTAAGGTTTTCAAAGAAACATAAAATTATTTAATCCCTGGTAGGGTGGTCCTAGCCCATGAGGCTAATATTCTAAATTCTAAAATATGTTGTCTGGATCCTTCCGGCTGTTCTACATGGACAGATGACTCTGCCCATGCAGAGTCTTACTGACTTCAGATGGTCTCTGTGTTAGTGCAGGAGGCCAGCAACACAGACCAGCCTGTAGAAGTGGGGCTTTGTAACAATATGATGTAATTCAACACCATCTATCTCCATCTCAAAGCAATACAAATTCATCAGACTGTAAGTATATCTTTTTAAGGAATCATATGATTTTGCTGCTGTAATCTTGCCCTGCTTTTGCTTGTTTTGTATTTTCTTGTTTTGTCATGTCTATTTAGATAGCAAGCTCTGTGGAGCAATGTCTGCAACATTTACATCTTCTAACAAATAGCCCACTATTAGAAGCTAAATATTTTAATATTTATTGTAAGCTTTGATTCCCATTAGAGATTAGAAAACACAACTAATGTTGCCTTTTACATACATAATTAAGAAATGCAACAACAATCTTTATGAACTCATTATTAAGGATGTTATAAAATGTATTAGGAATGCAGAAGATGATAGTCTAGCAAGCATTCTTAATATGGGATTTTAAGTTTTATAAAGTATGCTATTAATTATTTGTATTACAGTGGCAGCCAAATGCCTTAATCAGCATTGGAGCCCTGTTGTGTGAGTCATTATACATGCACATAGGAAGAAACACACTCTACTCTGAAGATCTCACAAGCTAAATAGAAAAGACAGAAGAAAATGTGGGAGAAAGGTAACATTATTATCCTCGTTTTCCAGATGAGGGTATAAACCATGAGGAGACTAAACAATTTACCCAGTCACACAGGAAGGTCACACAGGAAATTGGTGACAGAGTTTGGGAATGAATCTCAGTCTCTTGAATTGTAGTTCAGTACCTTAACTACAAGATCAGCCTTCTTTTTTGATGTAGGAAATAGCATTCAGAGAAGTTGCTATCTATTCCAACTCAGACAGGAGAAAAAAGCCAGTAGAAGGTGCTATAAGGAGCAGCTAACAGTGCATATTTATAAAGAAAACCTTGGGAAAGTGGTAACAGAAAAGTAATCCTAATGGCATATTAGCAATACTGAACTCTAGGACATCATCTGTTTGTCACTGGCTCAAATGGAGTTATTCCATGAAACAGTATTGCAAACAGGTGATGATTTCCTCATAATCTGGGATTGCTGTAAATACCTGGAATTTTCTATTGAGATTTTAAAAGCACCTGCTCCTCATAGAAGATCCTTTTCCTGCTGTTATAAATAACATTAAATTAGCCTTGGAGATTTATTATATAAATTTGGGGTTAACAAATGCTAGTGTGTTTACAGTTTGAATGCCCTCAAAAGATATTCCTACTAAAGAAAAAAACGTGTAAGTAAATTGTTCTTTGTTCTACTCTGTAAAGAAGTGTTCTGGAAGAAAAAAAAAAAAAACTTGTGTCACTGTCTTCATTTGTGATGAAAGGGCAGAGCTAAAAAGGTGCAGTGACATTCAGGAAAGTGCACACAAAGGCCCGTTTTTTAAATGTGGCACTTAGAGCCCATTCCAAAGCTCACTGAAATTACATGAAACTTCCATTTGTTTTCAACAGACTTCGGATCGGGGCTTTAAGTCAGAACACTCACTTCCATACAAATACAGTAACTCCTCACTTGAAGTTGTCCCGGTTATGTTGTTTCATTGTTACGTGATTGATCAATTAGGGAACTTGATTGTTTAAAGTTGTGCAATGCTCCCTTATAACTTTGTTTGGCAGCTGCCTGCCTTGTCTACTGCTTGCAGAAAAAGCAGCCCATTGGAGCTAGCTGGTGGGGGCTTGGAACCAGGGTAGACCAGCAGCCCCCGCTGTCAGCTCCCCACTCCCCTAACTTCCCTGTGTGTCAGCTGCCCAGCAGGCTACCAATTGCTGGCAGTTCAGCTGTCCCTCCCCCCACTGCCATGGGCTGCCTCTGCCCCCTGCCTTGGAGCTGCTCCCAGGAGCCTCCTGCTTGCTGTGCAAGGGCGGGGGGAGGATGGGTGCTAATGTCAGAATGTGTCTCCCCCCACCTTTATCCCATCCAGAGAGCAGGGGGAACACACCACAGGACTCAGAACTGAGGGAGCTTTCTGGCAGCAGCCGCTGTCTCAACTTGCTGATCTACTTAAAAAGGCAATGTATTTAGAGTGGGGTCAGCGTACTTACAGGGGCAATGCCTATCTCTTTCTAACACACATGGTGTGTGTCTCCGTCTCTCTCTGCCATGCTGTCTCCCCTCCCTCCATTTGTGAGGCTACACTAGCAACAATGTGTTAACCCCTGAGAGTTCAGCTGAGTACTAGTTCATCATTTAGCAGTAAGGCATTCCCTGGGAAATATCCAACCCTAATCCATCCTCTGACTCAGCCAAGCTTCACAATCATCACTGCTGTGTAAAGTATTAAATTGTTTGTTTAAAACTTATACTGTGTATATGTGTGTGTGTAAGATATAGTATTTTGAGTGGTGAAAAAAAAATCCCTGGTACCTAACCCCCCCTATTTACCTTAATTCTTATGGGGAAATTTGATTTACTTAACATGGTTCCACTTAAAATCACATTTTTCAGGAACATAACTACAATGTTAAGCAAGGAGTTACTGTACACATGGTATTGCACCAGTGCCCCTCTTTGAGCACACTCCATTTGATCTGGAGGGTCAGCAGAAGGCATTTTAACATTATTTCGGAGAGATGAAATCTCTGCATAGCTGCTCTTTCTAGTACAGTTTAATGAAAGCATGATTTTTAAAGTCCCATTTGAAAAGTGACTACACACAGAAGAATCACAGTTTGTGTAGTTAAGGAGGAACTGGAGGGATGGAAAATAGTTTTGTTGTTGTTTTTGTTGTTGTTTTTCCTTTGGCAAAATTTTCACTCCAAATGCAACAATTGTATTATTATATTTGATAGGGCACAGGCCTCACAAAGGAATAGTGCAGTAACTTCAGCATTAGCAGAAGGCTAAGCCTGTGGAAGTGGGAGTGGTTATGTATTATCTCTATCAATCAGTGTGTAAACCGTCACACCATGATAACTATTTTAACCTCATGAAATATTATTTTGGTCATGTCTATTCTTACTGTGCTGCTGCATAGAAACTCCTCATGATAGTTAATTGTATGATAATTGCGAATTTGAAGCACAGGGGTTGTAGAAGAGTAGGTAGGCCTTCTCTTCTACAACCCCTGTGCTTCAAATTTCCCGCCGAAATTGTTCGAATTGGGCCCCACACTTCCTAAAGCCAGCCCTGGCAAGGCTGGTTTACTTAATCCTACCTCAGTTCAGGTGGGTGAACTACATGGACTCTTGAGATCCCTTCCAGCACTACATTGTTATGATTCTTTCTACAGAGGTCTTATTTATAGCTATATAACTATTTTACATTTTAAGTAGGGGGGCATTGGTAGTCATAGTAGCAGAGGAAAGAGCAGAAGGTGCCAAATTGTCACGGTCAGAGCCTCGGGAGTGACAGTCTAGGAATGTAAGGAGAACACTGCAACTCCCAAATAATGGCAGTGATCCTGCTTGAAGTATTTGCTCACCCCTTGAAGAGGGTATTCCAAAGAGGTAATAATATGGCAGGTGTGATGGGACACTACAAAAAAACATAGAGCTTGTCCCACTAATTCACAAAACCTTTTGGCATCTCTATTTGGCATTGTAGTTAATTATGTGCCTAATTTTAAGCATTGCCTTTAATGAGACTACTCATGTGACTGAAGTTAGACATGTGCTTAATCACCTTGCTG
This sequence comes from Chelonoidis abingdonii, assembly GCF_003597395.2. Lineage (NCBI taxonomy): Eukaryota > Metazoa > Chordata > Testudines > Testudinidae > Chelonoidis > Chelonoidis abingdonii. The sequence goes on along the minus strand of NC_133769.1, from coordinate 63,234,615 downwards.
AATTGGGTCCTAATATGTACCTGGTAATGCACTGTTTCAAATAGGAAAGGTAGATGAGAAATATCTTAGGTAGACCCTCTATGCACCAGGCTACTCAAGATGGTTCTATGTAAGTAGTAGCAAGTTTATTACTTTAAACTTAAAAGTTTTTGAATCACAAATCACCTTCAAAGCACTAATAATAAATGCTCTTGCATTGGTTCTTAGCACCCAGAAGCTTATGCTTCTGGAGACAAAGTGTTATTCTGAAAGGCCTTTTCAGATTTTAATTGCACTTGGTAGTGAAAACATTTTTTCTAAACTTCCAAGACTTCTTGACTTATTAAAATATGCAAATTGCTATAACACTTTAATTGCTGTTTTCTTAAACCTATGAAATCTTCTTAATTAAGGACAAAGGAGAGAGGTATTAACACCCATTCCCTATTGGCTAAATGTAACCCAAAAGACCAAGGCTGGTGAAATTCCCAACTTATTAAACCTAACTGCAATAATGATTAGCAACAATCAGTAAAATATTTATGTAAAGAAAGCATAAAGACATCTAAGTAACATTTCAGAAATACTAGCTATTCATTTCTTGGTGTTTACCTGTCACTTCATACTTAGGTTTCAGAAGATGCAGTGCTGTTTTGACTACTTTAACCATTTTATCTAAGTAAAAACATGGCATAAATTGAAATAACTAGCATTCAATATCTTCTTGCGCATTCCTTTTGCTCTTCCTGAGTATCCTTTAGATTTTCTTTAGCAAGGGCTAAAGAGTGTCGGAGGGTGCTTTGTAGGTTGCTTACAAAGTCCAGAATGTTAGTTCTTGGAGAGGGTGCAAACCCCTCCCATTGTTGCTTCACCAACTGTAATGGCCCCTTAACCTCGTGGCCATACACAAGTTCAAATGGTGAAAACCCTAAATTGGGATGTGGTACAGCCCTGTAAGCAAAGAGCAACTGCTGCAACACTAAGTCCCAGTCATTGGAGTGTTCATCTCATGAATTACGGATCATGGCCCCAAAGTTCACATAAACTTTCACCAATGGGCCATTGGTTGATGGCTTTGGTAAGGGGTGGCACAAGTATTCACTCCATGAGTTTCCACAGTCTTCATGGGCTGCCAGGAAATTAGATTCCTAATCGTATAGGAATGTGAGGGCCACCTACCTGGCAAAAATGTCTGTTAGGCTGCACACCGCTTTAGCGCTGGTGTTGCCTAGGCTACTGCTTCGGTCATCGAGTGTGCAAAGTCCACGAAAGTCAGTAGTACTGCTTCCCTCTGGCTCGCTTTCCTCGGGAAAGGACCTCAGATATCCACAGCTACTCGCTGAAAGGGACAGACTCTTGGGCTTCCCACTCTTTGGCACACCTCACAAGAACTGGACTTACTTGGCAACGTCCTTGCCATTCCTCCAGTGGAGGACTTCCCAATCTGTCCTGGTTCGTTTCACCCCAGCATGGCCATGGATGATCATAGGCTAAGCTTAAGAGTTCCCCCAGACTAAGTTGGAACCACAACATGTTTTTGCGGCTGCCATTGTTCCTGGTGTCCACAGAAAGAATTTTCCTTGTATAAAAGTTCCTTGGTATATACAAAACCGGAGATCTGGTTAGAAGGGCTTGAGAGGCAGTGGGGTGCCGTGCCCGCCAACCCAACTTTCTGAAGGTGTCATCTTCTTCCTGCTTCAGTCTGGAACTGCTTTCCCTTGAGCTGGGACACCAGTTCTTCTCAGACTGCGGACTGGCTTGGGTCCCTCTGGAAGTGATGTAGGTGATGGATGTTTCTGTGCTGGGTGAACCGCTCCGCGCTGGTGCACCTGTGGTATTCGGCTCTGGCGAGCTCTTCGGTAATGGTTGTCTGTGTGCTTCTGCCAGTTCAGGCTCGCTGGCACCCTTCTGGCATTGAGTGAAGTGGGATGCGATTGCTGGATGCTGGTTACTGGGTGCTTTATTGCTGTTCAGTTTCGGCCTGGACTGAGGTCTGTGTGGTTCAGCTTTGGCAGTGATCGCGTCACTACCTCTTGTCTGGGTCTCAGGTAACAACAGACGGGTTCCTGTGGACGGCCTCAGGAACGGGAATAAATAGAGGTCTGGAAAGCTTTGCCTGCTTGCTTGCGGGTGTAACCATTCCCACTTTTCTTGGCCGCGCTTCACTGGTTAGCCAAGGTCTTCCCAGGTAGCATGGGGATGAGTAATTGTTATATGAGTCGCACGAAAGTCCACATTCCTTTGTACTGGACAAGGCAGTTCAGCTTGAGCAACTCACTAGCTTTGTGGGACATTGAAGGGGTAAATGGTCACTTGGCCTTTGGTGAGCGCTTTGGGATCCACGAAGGATTGGTGATAGCTGATACTTGTCCCGTCCCTCCCTTCCCTCCTCCACGCGTACGCTTCTTTCCGCCCACTTCTCAAATTTTTCCATTCACTCCAAGGGGATTGAGAGGTATCTGGCCTGGGTCGAGGTAGTTACTGGAGACTGGTGAGGTGGAAGACAGGGTGTCTGTGGCTTTTCCTTTGGGTTGCAGGTGGTGTCTTGGGTGCCTCGTGTTGTAGGGTTATTGTCGGTGTGCCCCTGGGGTAACTCATTCCCTTGACAGTAGCTTCTTCGCTTTCGCCACTTCCATACCACTGTGGCCCAATCTCCCCCCCTCGTGAGATTTGTGGGTTTTTCCCCATCTTGTATGTCCGTGTTATTCCTCAGAAGCACCATCCAAGAACTGCTCCATTTGTTATGAGGAGGTGAGTTCCCGATGGATTTAACATTGGTTCCTGTATCCAGGGCCTCTAATTCTTCCAACGTAGAGAGGCGTGTCCTGGGACAATGACACATGGTTTCCACTTTTGGTTCAGAAAACGCGACGGGCATGAATCTGGGGTTAGCCCGATTCGTATCTGAGCCTTGGTTGAAACAGTTTATAATTGTTCAGTTTGTCCTTTGGCAAGTTCAGCCGCCACCTCTGCAAGGGTCCCTGAGCTGGACCTCAGCTCTACCATGTATGGTCTTCAGAGATGCTGTACCCAATGCAGGCTCTTTCAAAATTTTCTAAGAAGGCCTCAGTGTAATCACCTGCCTTGTAGGTGGAAAATTCTTGTGGCTGTGGGACCAGTATTGGCGAAGGGTTGTTAGGAGTGGTTGGGTTCTGTTGCTTAGCCGTTCTAATTCCAGTGTCTGCCGATGGGTCCCCTCTGATTTCTATCTGTTTTTGTGGCTGCATCTTCTTTTGTTTTCCTCTGTAGGGCCACCTCTTCGTTACTCGTTGTTTTATATTCTGTGGGCCACCTCTTCCTTGATAGTTTTCTTTGGTGAGCTGCATTTTTTGCTTCATTTCTCTTTTATGGGCTGCCTCTTCTTTGGCTAGTTTCGCTTAATTATTTCTATCCACTCTCCTATGTTTCATCTCTTTGTCTATGGTTGTTGCCGAATCGTTCCTGTTTCAGGCTTTCCTTGGAACTCATGGTTCCTGCTTTCTGTGTTGGGGTCCCTCCTGGTGTTATTGTCTGCAACTGCTGGCTTCTGTTGTTCCGGGTTTGCCGTAAGCAACTCTTTACATGTAATAAACTAGAAAGAACCAGTTTTATTTGCATGTGTGTGTCTGGCTGGGTAACTTCTGATTCCCAGTCCGGAATTCTATTGCTTAACAAAGACCCTTTGGTCACCTAAAGGTTCCTTGCTTAATATGCAAGCCAACTGAAGCATCACTGAGAGAACAGAAAAAAAAATTTGCCTCTCTGGCGATCCTTTTAAAACCAAACCCTTTCTCTCTGCTTAAACGCCCTAGGCAAGAAAAGTAAATAATATTCCACTACGTGCTTCTGGATTCTTTATTCTAACACTGCCACTCAATGTCATAAGCATAAATTCCTATTCTGACCTAGAGTCCAAAGTGGGTGCCTGCATGAAACCTTCCAAGCTTAATTACCAGCCTTGGATCTGATAGCACTGCCCACCAGTCCAAAAATCCGGTTTGGCTGCACTCTGGCCTCCCAAAACCTCCTGGGGGACCCACAGACTCAGATGCCTGAGTCTACCACAAAGGGAAAACCCCTCCCCTTGTCTTCTCGTTTTATTCTCCCCAGGCTTCCCCTCCGGGGTTATCCTGGAAGATTACTGTACTTAAAAACTCCTGAATACAAAACAGAGAGGGCAATTTACATTCCCCCCCTCCTTCTTTTTCCCCTCCCAGTCCTTTCCCTGAGAGAGATCAATAAATCCTGGCACAAGGGTTCTAATCCCCTAGAGCCTCACTTAGAAAAGAAATCCAACGGTTTTAAAAAAACAAGCTTTATATAAAAGAAAAAGAAAAGACATAAAAATGCTCTCTGTATCAAGATAACAATATACAGGGTCAATTGCTTAAAAGAAAAATATGAATAAACAGCCTTATTCAAAAAGAAATACAATTTAAACATTCCAGCAACTACACACATGTAAATACAAAAAAACAATAAAAGCCTATTGTTTTTCTACCTTTGTACTCACAACTTGGAAATTGAAGATTAGAAGCTTGAAGATAGAAAGATCCCTCTCATAGCCGAGAGACAGACCGGAGACAGACAAAGGGACACACACCCAAACATTGCCTCCGTGAGCTTTTAAAAATCTTGTTTCCTGATTGGTCCTCTGGTCAGGTGTTTGGTTCCCTTTGTTAACCCTTTACAGGTGAAAGAAACGTTAACCCGTAGCTATCTGTTTATGACAGCATTACAAAAATAATACCAGTTTGTGTCATGCACCACACAGACCAGCATTATATGCTGCTAAGGCAAATACTGTAGAGGGCTTTTCATAAGAGCATGAAAATAACTAATATTTTAATGCAACAAAACAGGTATTTATGTGCTGCGTGGAAATGATCAGATATCTTGGGTAATTCTAGCCAGGGATCATGTTGTATTTCCATTTGTTATATTTTGAACAAAGAACATTTTCACACAGCACTTTTCTGTAGTCTTTGCACATCTTTCATTTCATAGGCTTCAGTGGGAGATTGGGTGCATGAAGAATTCAGAGTTGAACCTTTGATTAGCATTTTACAGGCTAAACAGACACAAAATAAAATGAAAAACAAAAGGAATCTGTGCTGCCACATGAGTTCACCTGAGAAGTGATTCTAGCTTGTCCTACTAAAGAGAACAATATCTCTCAGCTCTGTAAATCAAGAATATGGAATGGATTTAATGATCGGTATGAAGTTGTGCAGCATCCTTACAGTGCTAATGAATTAATGATACATCTAATAATCATTTTCTGTCAAATATCTGGACACTTAATTAAAGTTCTATGGAATCACTGTTCAGTGACTCTGAGACTGGCTGAACATTATTGCAAAATATTGTTCAGTTGAGTCATATGCACAGACCCTTGATACTATACGGCCCTTTGAGAGAGCACCAGGAGACACTGGATATGTATACACAGCAATTAGACGTCCATGGTTGCCCCATGCCAGCTGACTCAGGTTTACTGGGCTCTAGCTAAGCAGCTTTTTAATTACAGTGTATGTGTTTGGGCTTGGGTACATTCCTGGGAGGTCTGGGACATTCCTACCCCACAAGGTGCTAAAACCTGGGTTCCAGCCTACCCTGAACATCTACATCACAATTAAACAGCTCCTGAGCCTGAGCCCCTGCAAACCTGAATCAGCTGGTATGGGCCAGTCCCGGGAGTCTTATTGCAGTGCAGACATACCTGTTATGTCAGAGGAGTTTTGAAGGCAGAAGTTCACTCTGTCAGACAGGAGGATAGCATAGGTTTCTCCCCACAGTACTCTAGCCCCACTCCATAGGCTGGGAGATGAGGGGGCAAAATTCCCTGCTCCTCCTTGTCCCTCTTCTTTCTAGGAGATTTTTTCCCCAAAGGGATCAAGGACGCATTTGGTCATTTCTCACAGAAACTGATATTGTGCTCTAGATCTCAGTCAGTGTTTATCATAAGCATTCCCAAATCTGGACCTTAGCGTCCAAAAATCTGGGTGCCTGCCTGAAACCTTCTAAGCTTAATTACCAGCTTAGATCTTATCTCGCTGCCACCATCCAAAAATTCCAGTGTTTTGGCTCACTCTGGTCTCCCCAAAACCTTCCCTGGGGAACCCCCAAGACTCAGATGCCTTGAGTCTACAACAAAGGGAAATAACCCACTTCCCTCCGCCCTCCTCTCTCCCACCCAGACTTTCCTCTCTGGGCTAACCTGAGAGTTACTGATGCAACCTTTTAACATCCAAACAATACCAAGAAGCATGTCTGCCTCTCATTCGCACAAAGAGAAAACCCAAAATACAAGAAACAGAAAATTCTCTCTCTCTCCCCCTTAGCTTCTCCCTCCGCAGGTCTATACAGAGTATTTCCCTCCCTTCTCGTTCTTGCTCTACCCAGAGAGGGGGTGAAAAAAACTCAACCAGTTTAAAAGAAAAACTTTATAAAAAAGAAGAAAAAGACATTACAATATTCTCTGTTTAAGTTGACATACACAGGGCTATTGCTTAAAAGAAAATTGAATAAACGCCTTATTCAAAGAGATCATTTAATCATCCAGCAACTCACACACGAAATAGAAAAAAAACAATAACAGCTTTGTTTGTTGTACCCTTTGTACTTCAACTTTGGAAACTGAGATTAGAAGCTTAATTATAGAAAAAAAAATCCTCTCAATGTGAGAGCCGACAAAGACACAACACAAACATTCCCTCCCCTGAGCTTTTGAAAAAATCCGGTTTCCTGATTGGTCCTCTGGTCAGGTGTTTGGTTCCCTTTGTTAACCCTTTACAGGTAAAAGAAACATTAACCCTTAGCTATCTGTTTATGACAGTGTTAATAAATGTAACTCCAGTGAAGTCAGTGGAACTATGATGATTAACTGTTGGGAATCTGGCCCAGGGCATTTTAAGAAGGGGAATCTGACTAGTTTTAAGAGCTTCACTGCACACTTGTTGACTCCTTAGGTTGCCCAATAACTAATGAGTAAAGATAAGCTGGTTGCATTTTTTTATATTATTTTGCACAACTATAAGCAGAATATTTGGTTAACTTTTGTAAATGTTTAGCAGATGGGTTAGTAGCTGCAGAATAAGAATCCTGAGAACTATTTTGTACTGTGTCCTTTTAGTAGATACAATGTTGAAGAATTCTGAGTTCTTCTGCACTTTTTGTATGTTCTCCCTTTTCTTACGCCCCTTTTCTTGATAAAGATATCCTAGATTAAAGGCACAGTGCCATATATACTCAAAGTTATGGATGCAGATAGTGAATAAAGGGCAGGAAGGATAGTAGTTAAGCAAGGTACGGAGTGGCTGGAGCAGGACTGATGTAGACGTTTAGAACTGTGAAAGCAATACAGTTTTTCAGATGTGTTATGCCTAAATATATTGCTTCGACCAACACAAAATTAAACAGTGGCTAACAAAACGGTCTCAGTCTGCATTTGTACTCTGAATACATTTAATCTATCAGACATGAATAATGTTACAGTATATCTTGACAGTCACATGCCAGAGGCCAAGCAAGTATGGAAAGAACAAAAGGAAAGAGAATGTGACAGAGTCAGAGAGAATCTAAAGATGGAATTAAACAGCATCACTTTTCTGACTATGCATACCTTTCAGAAGCACACTGCTGTTAGAGAATTAATCCTTTTCCCCCTTAAATGTGTTCAAAACCAGAAAATGTGACAAGCATCATTCTCACACAATTATTATGAATTTGGATACATATTGAAAAAAAAGAACATGGTAATTAAACAGAATTTGAACTTGGAATTTACAGACTATGAGGCTCTTGTGACCCAAGTTGGTTCCAATTCAGATACAGGGAATGCTAATCAAACTAGATTTGAGCCTGAGGGTAGAGGAGATCCTTTTATCACTCTGCTTTGGTAACTGTTAAGATTCATTGTTGTTGGTTTAAAAAAAAATTAGGCTCTAGGAAAGGTAATTTAAGCTTTTCATTCCTGGTTCAAGATTGTACAGATGAGCTGAAAAGCCTAACTTTTAATTACAACAGAATTATTTTAAAATTATGGATTTTCATATGAAGAAACTGTGAAATTTGTATTGCAGCTAAAGGCAATATATTATGACCAATTTGTGGTGCTCGGGACTGACTTAATGCAGCCATCAACTTTTCCACTGCCTCCAGTCTTCCACAATGATGTATTCTGAGAGGTTTCTAGCACTGATTTATTTCTACTGTGGCCTCAACTCAGTCAGCCATATCTGCAGGATTTTATTTTATTTGTTTAAAAGATGAAGTTTAAACTAATGTGCTGAATTTCTATAGCCCACTTTCTGGGGTTATTCAATGCTTATTTCTGTGCTTAAGCAACTTTCAGCAGCATAGGAATTCCCATACTCAGTCAGACTAGTGGTCCAACTAGTCCAGTATCCTGTACCATAGGTGATATCTACACTGCACAAAACTGCTGCATGTAGGGTATGTGCAGTTCCACACTGCAGTGAAAAGACAAACACTGAACCACCTGTAAATGAAAAGGAACAATATGAGAGTGAGGGGATTGCCCTGTCTTTGAATACAGGCAAAAGACTGATTTGGGATCTCTCAAGGTGAAGAAAGCACTTTAGACCCATTCCTTGAGGAAGTACCTTGATGAGCTGGGTGCTTCATGAAAGATTGGGTCCTAGTCCTTGGGGCTAGCAAGTACTGCCAAAGACTGAACTTGGGGGTGATAATCTACTTTATTAGTTAGGAAAAGTTTCTGTTAATAAGACTAGGCTCAGGTTTGGATTTTTGTTTCCATCACTGACAATTGTTTCTATTTTAATCTCTATTCTTTGTTAAATACATTTCCTGTTGTTTTACTACAGTTGAACTCAAGTGCTGTGTGTGTGAATACAGGAGTAGTGGGCTAAGGTAAACCTGACGTACACTGTTTCTTTGGGAATGCGGGCTCTGGGATTTCTGTGGACTTCAGAGTAATTGTCTCTCTCTTGCTCTGTTTGGCCCAGTGACTGTTCCACTGTGGGTAAATACTTAAATAATCGTTGGGACAGAGAGATAGTGGTTAGGGCATGTAGGAGGTGGGAGAGCCTGGCTCCAGTGGAATAGCTTCAGCAGGTGAGATTGAGGGAGCCCCATGTTAGGCTATCCCATAGCTCAGTGGCTAGAGCATGCTGGCAGAGAAGGGGGAATTTGAATGTGGATCTCCCACATCCCAGCTGAGTGCCCATATTCACTGAGATGAAAGTTCCAAAGTGGACAGCACCACCTGCTCTCCTCCTCCAACCATTTTGTGTGGAGGTAGGGTTGCTTGGTGTTCTTTTTTTTACTGGAACACCCAGTCGAAAAGGGACCCTGGTGGCTCCGGTAGGCACCACTGACCTGGCTGTTAAAAGTCCAGTCCTGCCTGACCTGTCTCTGCGCAGCTCCCAGAAGCGGCTGGCATGTCCCTGCAGCCCCTAGGCACAGGTGGAACCAGGGAAGTTCTGTGCACTGAGCCTGTCTTGAGCACCGGCTCTGCAGCTCCCATTGGGTGGGAACCGTGCTCAATAGGAGCTGTGGGGGCAGCACCTGTGGGTGCAGGCAGTGTGCACCACACACAGCCACCAGGCTGTGCTTGCACCTAGAAGCCAGACATGACAGCCACTTTCGGGAGCAGGGAAGAGCCAGGGCAGGCGGGCAGACAGGCAGGCAGGGAATCTGTCTTAGTGCCGCTGTGCCACTGCCTTAGGCAAGGGCCTCCTGGCTGGAGCCTCCCCCCACAACCTCCTGCCCCAGGTCAGAATCCCTTCCCTCACCCTCTCAGAGCCTGCACCCAGCACCCCCTCCCACACTCCAACCTCTTGCCCCAGCCCTGAGTCTGCTCCTGCACTCCAAAGGCCTTGGCTCCAGCCCCAAATCCCCTCCTACACCCCAAATCCCTATCCCCAGGCCCACTCCATAACCTACTCCCCCCAGCCAGAGCCCTCACTTCCCCCACACTCCAACCCCATGCTTTAGCCTGGAGCCCCCTCCTGCACCCTGAACCCCTCATTTGTAGCCCCACCCAAGAGCCTGCACCCCTAGCTGGAGCCCTCACCCCCTCCTGCACTCTAAGCCCCAGCCCAGCCAAGAGCCCCCTCCTGCACCCCAAGCCCCTCATTTCTGGCCCCACCCTGGAGCCCGAACCCCCAGCTGGAGCCCTCACCCTCTCCTGCACCCCAGCCCCCTGCCCCAGCTCAGTGAAAGTGAGTGAAGGTGGAGGAGAGCAAGTGATGGAGTGGGGGGGTCTGGGCTGGAATGAGTGGGGTGTTATAAACAGATAGTTAAGGGTTAATGTCTCTTTTACCTGTAAAGGGTTAAGAAGCTCAGTAAACCTGGCTGACACTTGACCAGAGGACCAATTGGGGGATAAGATACTTTCAAATCTTGGTTGAGGGAAGTCTTTGTTTGTGCTGTTTGTTTTGTTCTTTGTTCGCTCTTGGGGCTAAGAGGGACCAGACTTGCAACCCAGGTTTCTCCAATCTTTCTGAAACAGTCTCTCATGTTCAAAATAGTAAGTGCTAGCTAGAAAAGGCAGATTAGTCTTATGTTTGTTTTCTTAACTTGCAAATGTGTATTTTGCTGGAAGGAGTTTTAGGTCTGTTTGCTGTAACTTGGAATATCAAGCTAGTGGGGAGGGAGTCCCTCTAGGCTATATAAATCTGACTACCCTGTAAACAATTTCCATCCTAATTTTACAGAGATAATTTTTACTTTTTTCTTTCTTTAATTAAAACTTTCTCTTTTAAGAACCTGATTGATTTTTTCCCCCTTGTTTAAGACCCAAGGGGATTGGGTCTGAACTCACCAGGGATTGGTGGGGGGAAAGGAGTGGGGGGGAAGGTTAATTCCTCTGTTTTAAGATCCAAGGAGTTTGGATCAGAGGAGCCTCTCAGGGTAGCCCAGGGAGGGGAAAGTCTGGGAGGGGGAAAGGAGGGGGGATGGTTTATTTCTCCTGGCTTTAAGACCCAAGAGGTTTGGGTCTTGGGTTCCCCAGGGAAGGTTTTGGAGGAACAGAAAGTGTGCCAAACACTATATTTTGGCTGGTGGTGGCGCTATCAGATCTAAGCTAGGAATTAAGCTTAGAAGTGTCCATGCAGGTCCCCACTTTTGGACGCTAAAGTTCAAACTGGGGGAAAAATACCTTGACAGAGGTGCAGGGCTTCAAAGAAGGATCAGGGCAGGGGCGAGATCTCGGAGCAGGGGCAGGGCAAGGGTGTCTGGTTTTGTGCGATTAAAAAGTCGGCACCACATGTGGAGCAAATCTGGTGCCTAACTCATCTCTAAAGCCTACTAGGCTGGCTTATGTGGCTCACATTCTTTGACCCTATTTCTCTCAATTCTTTGTACAGGGAAGACAGACTCCTAACTTGGGTTTGTGGATCACAGCGTTGTTCCTGTGATTTTTGTAGGCACCTAAGTTAGGTGTCACTACATTCAGCATTGCAACAACAAAGTCCCTTTGTGGATACCACCCTAAGAGACTCTAAATCACAGAGTAATTCTTTAATTGAATATTTAAGTATTTTTAACAAAAGCCTCTTACAGACCATTGTTTTAGTTCTCTTTCTATAGGTAGGTCTTCGCAACAAAAAACCAAACAAACCACAGTGGGGAGAATACTGGAAAAGGGACATCCTGTGAGTATCTGATGAGATGTTACTTATCAGACACAGAAGAAGAATAAAATGCAGAGCCAAGCTGGATTCTCAAAACAACAACAGACCCATCTATTTATGCACTGACAGCTTTATTTGCAGCGTCAGTAATGGTTAAAAGAAATGCTTACAATGGCTTTAATTTAATTAGGGCAACACCATTAAATTTCTCAAGGTATTAATGATAAGTATATTATAGTACACTGGGCTGGTCTTAAAATTTATGAATCATCATTTTCAGTGATTAATCAACATTTTAATGCCAGTTAATTGGATAATACAAGCATTTGTCAGATATTTTAATATAGCAACCACCCTTAATGCCAGAAAAAAAGTTTCTGAAATAAATTAATACTAGTTTCTTACACTTGAAGATACACATCAAGGAATTAGCGTATTTGTTTTGTCTACACTGTAATGATCCATGTCAAATGGAAATGCTAGGACCCTGGTAAAAGAAGTTAATGCAACAACCCATGAATCTTCCTCTCCAGTCAGATAGTCTCAGTACAATTAATGGATCATTTATTTGTGGGAGAGCAAAATAATTTAAGTGTTTAGCAAATGGACCCTTTGAAGAACAAAAATGGTTTCTATTCCTGGAGGCTAGTGGTTTTTACTCTTGATTCCTCTTTAAACATTGAATATCTTGCTTTGACTGTGGCCAACATTAACTCTATTCCTTATTACATGAATAGAGTTATTTACATTTAGCTATTCCCACTAGGTCAGGAAACAAATAAAGTATGAAATGTATTTAGAATGTTAAACTAATTCTTGGATTCTTACAGAAACACAGTTATCAACACCAACCATAATATTAATATTATAAGAATTGATGCTTAAAGTACAAATACAGAGGGAAAAAAACAAAAACAAAGAAAAAAAACCAATCCAAAAGCCACCATGCCTTAGGATAGTCTATAAAGATGAAGTATTTCCTTATCTGAGATCCTAACCTTAAGAATATTTTCTTTTATCCCTCTTTGAGTTAAATTTGGAGATAAAGACTGGTAATACCCATCTCCTAGAACTGGAAGGGACCTTGAAAGGTCATTGAGTCCAGCCCTCTACCTTCACTAGCAGGACCAATTTTTGCCCCAGATCCCTAAGTGACCCTAACGAGGATTGAACTCACAACCCTAGGTTTAGCAGGTCAATGCTCAAATCACTGAGCTATTCCTCCGTAGACATTAACAGTTATAAATGTGGCTTACTTTGCCTTTTGGTCTCTGTTGTCCCTTCTAGAGCCCTTTTAGGGTACTTCCACACTGGAATAAAAGACTCTGTTCAGCTCTTCATTGTAGCCACTGTCATATCATTGTGCCCAATTGTATGTAAAAGGATGGAACGTAAGGTTAAAACTCCACGCCCTGGGACTTGGTTTTCCTATATTTTGTTCAGGGCTGAGCACACATTAGCATTTACCTATTAATGTGTTATCAAGTATTATATTTCAGTACTTTTTACTTGTAATTAACCACAATATTATTATGTAACCAACACTGGCATGAAAATAAATACATTGTATTACCAGTGTCCCACTGTGCTTAAAAATGAGTTTCCATTATTTTCTTTGATTAAAAGCATGATGGATTTTGTATATTGTTATTCTCAATAGACTCTTGAAAGAAGACTGATAAATGACTAGAGAGAGACAGTATTCCTGATCATTTTAACATAAATTAGTGTCTGTTTAAAAGAGCGATGGTGCCTTCTCATTTTTAGGAAAAAAAATTTGGGATATAAGGGTTCAGTGTGATTGAAAAATGCCCAAACATTTGGACATTTTTTTATCTAATACACTAAGATGAAATATTAATTTTACACTATTTTTAGCTATGGGGGAGAGGGAAACAGGTGAAGCAATATTTAAGAGTGAGAGCTTATGCAAATCACCTAGTCCAGATGAGATGAATCCTAAAATGTACAGAGAATTGGCAAACAATGTGACTGAACCGCTGGAAATTATTTTTGAAAAACTATTGACAAATGGGAACACACTGAAAGAAAGCATATGCTCTACCAATAATCAGGGGGAAAAAAAGAGTGTTCATGGCAGTTACCATTCTGCAAGTGTCATATTTATCTCTAGTAAATTATCATAGCTTAAGAAAGCAAAACCAACCACTAAGTATGAAGGATGTGATAGATCAATGTGTGATAAATATATTGAATGGAAATTTCCAAAGCAGTTTTGCCATGGACTTCAAACAGGAGCACAGAATTAAGGCAATGCTAAGTGCTTTGTGTTTATAAATATGAAATCTTGCAACAACAAACAAAAATACAGCGTTTTGATAAGATTAAAAATGGAATGGATAATAGGGGGACAATATTGTACAGCTGGGCAAATTTTTGTCCAAAACTTCCTCCTATTAAAAAAAAAATACATTAGAGTCAGAAACATTTTACAAATTTGCTGAGATGTTGCATTTGAAAATAGATTTTTTTTAAAATCAAAATGTTTCATTTTGACACGTTCAAAATTAACACTGAAATTTTTCAAATCAAAATGGCTGCTTTCAAATGTGCGTCAATTTATTTAAAATAGAAAATATTAAAACTCAAATGAAATGAAACATTTACTTCTGGGTTGAACAATATATTTTGTTTAAAAAAAAATTGAAATGAAGAATGTTGTACCTGGTCAGACGGAATGTTTTGTTTTGACCCAAAAAATGAACTTAAAAAAAAAGTGTTGGTTTACTGAAAATTAAAAAAAAAAAGTTGATCACTATGTAACAAAAATGTTTTAATTTTACAGAACTGCCAATAAACCAGTTATTTGCATTCCATGTAGTCTCCCAAAATCCATGTTGAAATTTGATCGAACTATTGTCATGTGAACTGGCATGAACAAAAAAGAGTAACAATAACTACAATATATCATTTAGATTTTCTTGTGGGAACCCTGCACACACTGGACTACGGGAGAAATTAGCTACTTCTACAGCACCATTCCTCCTTACTCAGGCCAAGAAATCTCCATGCATGGAGAGGAGATAGATAAGCTGGCCAGTAATGAGCTGGGTGCTGCACAAATCATTTTTCTTCCCCCTGACTGCCAACAACCAGAAGGGAATACACTGGAAGGCTAATAGAGCTTGAGGATATATTAACTTTGTGTTGTGGTGGAGCTGCATATACTGTGAAACTCCTTAAGGGGGCTTAGGGCAATAGCAGAAGCATCTTACTGATGAGCAGGTCACTTTCAAGATAGTTCTTGTTCATAATAAGGAGTTTATGTACAGAAATGAGGTAACCAAACTACCATTACTCTGTGTAGCCCTGTTCTGGGCTTCTTTGTTTATGACTCAGCAGAAAGTGAGTCAGGAAACCCAAGACTGCATCTGGAATGTACCAGAAGTGTGGCATCTCCACAACTTCCTCAAGGACTTTATAGCATAGCTGCAGGCAAATAAATCTGAAAAGGGTCAGGGTACCCCAGAGATAGTATGGTAGCATAATGGCCATGGTCAGCAGCCAATCAAGTTCCAGATCCTCTGACATCACGTGAACACCTGTGCAAGAGGGACAAAGCTTGCTCCATTCAATTAAATAATCTGGGGCCTCACCAGTGGCTCCTTCTTGCATTTTTCCACCAACAGGATGGGGCAAGTTGGCCCCCAAAAGTTCACAATGCAAAGTGGTATTTATTTTAACGAATACATACAAATTTAGTACAACAATCACATCCAATAAGGGGTTTTGCCATCTGTTAGTCACTATACATCCTTATACACAAACGCATATTTGTAGCATTATAGGGATTTTTTAAAATCTATTGTCACTGTATGTACAATAGTAACAATTTCCATAACACCTTTATATGCCAAAATATTAACATAATTTATAACAAAGGTTGATACATGTTTAAGTATGAGTACCATGACTATAATCAAACCTCAAAAAACTGTCTAATTGCCTCTGAAGCTTTAAACTATTTAAATATTGTACTTTAGATTCATATTAAATGTAAAAGTGAGGTTAACATTCCCTATTAGGGAGGCTATTACAGGTCCAACATATAGAACATATTTTAATATTTAACTACCTTGTATATTTTACTATGCAGGTTGCATATAAAATTGGGTCTGCAATATTTGTCAGTCTGTGCATACTTTACTTTTCCTAGTTTATTCCCTGTCTTAATGTGGGAGATCTTCAAGCAGTACCAGATTTTAATTAACATGAGCTATAGCCTGTTTTTGATCCACATATTGATGATACCTGTGTAGGGACTGAAGGCCAGATTTTCAAATGTATTTAGGTGACTAGTGGCATTATCAAAAGTACCTAGGAGCCTTACTCCCAATGGGAATTAAAAAAAAATCAATCTGTCCTTGACAGCTTAATATGAAACTATATTTTGTACTTAGATATAATAGAGTTGATTTCAACACTGAAAGGGTTTTTTGATTTTCTTTTCTTTTAAGCTTGTTAACGAGCTGAATCCAGGGAGCTACAGTTCTCTTGCAGGCACTGTAAGTAATTCATTTCCTATGTTTTGGTAGGTATTTCTATTTCCCAACCTACTTCTTTTCTGAGATCTGATGAGATCATTTCTTAAAGTGGCAGGACCACAGTTGTTGGTTTAAGGGAAGAGCTGATCATTCCTCCATAATTTCCTTTTATTTGTATATGTATCACTGCTTTACTAATTCTAACTAATAGAATGCAAAGCAGCTTATTTTTAACCAATCCTTTGCTTTAAACCCCTAATTCTATATTCAGTGTGTACACTTCTAAATATGGGACAAAATGAATTAAGTCGCTTAAAAGTAACAACTGTTTCAAATGTATTTTTTGCAATGTCAAAACAAAGATTAAGCTCTCATCTGTGACAGTTACCCTGCCCCCCATACAAGTGTACGTGGAAGAAGATTAAACTTGTATGACTGTGCCATTCAGTTCACAGGTTGGGTGAGTACAGGCTGTTTTTTCTGCCTCACCCCTCCCCTCCAACATGGAGGGGGATTGGGCTATGGCCCCATCTTTATCCTATTCACATTGGGGCAACATGTGCCTTGGGAGCATGTAGTGGGAACACTTGCTGCATTCCCCTCAGTACAGGGACGAAGAAGCAGCTACTTGCATCCTTTCCCCTTTGAGCACACCCACAAGGACTAAGATACAAATTTAGTGCTTGAAAAAGTTCTGCTCCTTCCCTTTCCCGCATCTTGTCCTGTCCTTTGGCTACCATCAGGACAACCTTGAAGACAGAAAGACATGGAGCTTACATTCTTCTGATGTCACCAAGAGCACTGTTCATTGGCTAGAAGATACACTGAATACACGTCCTGCAACAGGACTTTTCCTATACACTTTAGCTTTCAGAGTAAACTATAACGGACAAAGGGAAGAGAACTTTTCTATGCAGTACTACAAAGCACTATAAATTTTCTAGTTAGTTACATTAATGCGGAGTAATCATACATACACATTAGGTCTGTCAAGTGATTAAAAAATAAATTACATGATTAATAAAAAAACTGTAAAACATAAAATACTATTTATTTAAATATTTTTGGATGTTTTCTACATTTTCAAATATATTGATTTCAATTACAACACGGAATACAAAGTGTACATGCTCACTTAATATTTATTTTTGATTAAATATTTTCATTGTAAAAAAACAAGAGTAGCATTTTTCAGTTTACTTACTACAAGCACTGTAGTGCAAGCTCTTTATCATGAAAGTTGAACTTACAAATGTAGAATTATCTACAAAAAAACTGCATTCAAAAATAAAACAATGTAAAATTTTAGAGCCTACAAGTCCATTCAATCCTATTTCTTGTTCAACCAATCACTCAGACAAACAAGCTTGTTTACATTTGCAGGAGATAATGCTGCCTGCTTCTTGTTCACAATGTCACCTGAAAGTGAGAACAGGTGTTCTCATGGCACTGTTGTAGCCAGTGTCACAAGATATTTACATGCCAGATATGCTAAAGATTCATATGACCCTTCATGCTTCAACCACCATTCCAGAGAACAAAATCTACATTTGTAAATTGCACTTGCATGAGAAAGAGATTGCACTACAGTGTTTGTATGAGGTGAATTGAAAATTACTGTCTCTTTTGTTTATCATTTTACAGTGCAAATATTTGTAATCAAAAATATAGAGTGAGCAGTATACTTTGTATTCTGTGTTGTAATTGAAATCAATATATTTAAGAATGTAGAAAAACATCCAAAAATTTAATAAATTTCAATTGATATTCTATTGTTTAACAATGCAATTAAAATGGAGATTAATTGCAATTTATTTTTTAATCGCAATTAAGTTTTTTGAGTTAACTGCGTGAGTTAACTGCGATTAATCAACAGCCCTAATACATACACATTATTATACTTTATTTTTATGATACATTGTAGGTCCACATTCTGTCCACAATTACCACTGCATAATTTGTTGCCTTTCCATTTCACTTTATATTTTAAGTCTAGAGTATACAGAGATCTTACATAAAATGAGCAAATGAAACAGTACTGTCATTATATACTCTACGAGCCAGATCCTGCTGCATTCAGCTTCCCTGATTCTCTGCCCCAGAACAAGTTAGAGCTGCCTGTGGGCAACTGACTTCCACCAGTACTGCACGATCCGTTCCCTCTCCCCACCACCAGTCCCCTGCTTTCAGGTCATCATTGCAGGCTGTAAGGAAGGAAACATGGGCTCTGGCTGGGCGAACTCCACCTGAACATCAGTCCCCCAGAACAGATTTAGTTAGTTAAATTTGGAAGTTGCAGTTACCACTAGACTACATAATCTTATTTTTGTTACCCTCATCCACCTTTCTCTTTCTGTATGCCATACTCTTGTTTCAAGTTAGACTGGAAACTGGCAAAGATCTCTTATTATATGTTTGCACTACACTTACCGCTATAGTGATCCCAATCTTGACTGGGGCCCTTAGGTGCTATTGCATATTAAAAGATTAATACAATCAGCTGTTCTTGATGACTTTATGAAAGATATTTCCATCTTGTTGACTTTTCTGTAGTCTCTCCTCCAAAAACAGACCAATGTGGACAATCAGAACATTCCAATACTTATTTTCTAGACCAGGGGTGGGCAAACCATGGCCCGCGAGCCACATGCGGCCCGCGGGACTGTCCTGCCCAGCAGGCTAGCCATCATTGTCAATCTAAGGATGTCATCAAATTAATGTGATTTACATGGCCAGATCTGCCAGGAAATTTGAAGGACCAGAGGATATTTGTCAATGCTCAACTGCCTTACCCTGCCCGACAGCAAGCCGCTAGATTACTCTGTGATCCTGTGATAAGTGATGGCTGGAGAGATTTTCTTATCTTAAGCACATGGGGAAAGATGTGTATGTCCCTGATAGCCAGTGTCAGTCATAATAAAAACATCCAGAAGTCATTTTTAACTCCAAGGCCTATATGATAGATCACCGTAACCATTACATGATTTGCTTATTCTCTACTTATCATCAGTCGGTGAGTTTAAACGCAACTGAAAGGATAGAATATTACCTGGGGTGTTATGTCTGGAACATCTGAAATTCGCCTGAGTGCCCAGATCTCCAGATGCCTGGGAACTTTTCCAAATCTCATTAGAACTTTTCAGAATATAGAATTTCCATCCTACAGGAAATTACAATATTTCAGCATTTGTTTTTGTACTGAAAGGAGAAGGAAAGGTGAAACACCAAAAGTTTTCACAGAAATAAAGATTTCCTTTACACATGTTGGCATTTCTGATGAAAACAAAATGTTTCTTTTTTAATGTTGGTATTTTCTACATTTTTGATTTTCAAAATATTGAAGTGTCTATTTGAAACTAGATGTTTTTATATAGGCTACCAAATTGCTATTGACATGATAGCAACTTTTAGCTGTTCCTAACTTAAATTGGATTTGAACCAGTATCCTGAGATGGAAGGCTCTGTGTACTTTATCAGTCTCGTACACAATGGAATCTGTAGCCCTGCCTTCAAGAGGGGGGGAAGCCTGATTTTGATCTCATTAACAATGGTTTCACACCAATATAACCATGTCAATGTATTAACTCCTGATCTGCACTGGAGTAAGTAAAATCAGAATTACATCCAAAATTATTGGGGGGGTTTAATCTTAGTTTTCAAACCTTGAAAAAGATTTTCCAAGTTTGGGGAAGTTTTAATCCTTTTCTTATTTTATCTAGACTATTTGACTCATTTCTAATTACTTTCAGAATTTAGATTAAGCATATAGAGTAAATTGTGACATCCATTCTATACCATCTAAGTAAAACTAAAACAAGAAGATGCCAGCCTAACAATCTAGTATACAGAACATAACTACAGTAGCTTAAATGGGTGAGCTGGAGGCCTTTTAAACACTGGCAGTATTTTCTCCGGCTAAACAATTCCCCCTCTTTTTGCTTGTCTACTCTTGGCTTTGCAATTCTTGTACTCTCACTGTGAAGAGCTCAATGGTTTTTAGGGTGTTTATGGTCCCAGACATTACATTCATTATCTTCAGATCAGTACATTTCAGCAGATAAAAAAAAATGAATTTGGTAGGTAAACATCACATTCTGCAGCATGTAATACCTGAAGCCTGGTTCGGGTATATGCACAGACGGCTCTAGGCACCAGCAAAGCAAGCATCTGCTTGGGGCAGCCCATTTGCAGGGGCGGCAGGGAAGCTGAGAACCAACATGGGGCTCTGGGAGCTGTAGTTCCTTGGTTAGCTCCCGTCCTATAGAGCCAGCCCTGGAGCAGGGAAAGACCTACATTTTCCAGCATTCCCTTGGCCACTACCAACAGGAAAGGCAGGGGGAGGGAGTGAGGTAGCTAAAACCTCATGCTGCAGCCTGCTGTGAATGGAGAGTTGCACTGTGAAGGGTAGTGAACCATATTTTAACATTCAAAAAACAGGACACGCCACAGGGAGGGAGGGTAGCCCCACCCTGCCACCATCCACTCCCTCCGACTGCCCCCCACAGAAACCCCAACGCATCCACCCCACCCCCACTCCCCTGATCACCACCCTCCTGGGACCCCTGCCCCTACTTCCCCCCAGGACTCCACCCCATATCTAAGCACCGTTGGTCCTTGTCCCCTGATTGCCCCTCCCGGAGCCCTGCCCCTAACTTCCCCTTGGACCCCACCCCCTGTCTAAGCCTCCCTTCTCCTTGTCCCTAACTGGCCCCTCCTGAGACCCCTCCCACTTCCCCCAGGACCCCACCCCCCACCTGTTCCCTGACAACCCCTGGGACTCCCCATGCCGGCGAGCCCCTTTCCCCCTTCTTCTTTCTCCACGTAGAATTCAGAGTGATTTTTATTCCTTTAAGACTCTAGTTACAGGTTGCTGAGCTAACTCACTTTGGGCTAATGCGTGCACTAGCATTGGGCTCCCTACTATGTGCTGAGATCAACTAAGCTGAAATCACAAAAGAGCCTGAAATACTGAGCTGGACACTGAGTGCTGTGCTAACTAGTGGGAGCCTGAGCTACTACTGTGGAACAAAGCAGCTGGCGGAGTGGAGCAGTTTATGGGATGGCTGGAGTGGACCACAGGACAGCTTAGTCCACCACTTGGCCTGTCGCGCCTGACTGCCCCACCGCCGGAACCCCTGGTGACCCATCTCCCGAGCCCGCTCTTCCCTGCCACTGACTGCCCCCCGTGCACCTCCCCTCGCATCCAACCTCCCTGCTCGCCTGGTCCGCTGACTGCTTCCCCTGGAGAGACCCCTACACCCCTGCTTCGCGAAGTCCCCCCATCCCCCTTACCGTGTACTCTAACCAGCCTCTACTGCTCTGACGACCGCGCCAGACACGCTGCCTGCATTACATGCTGCCATGCTCCCCGTGGAGCCCACAGCACCCCCGCCCTACACACAGCACCTGCCTTCGCAGATGTTGAGACGCACCTCAAGAATTCAGGATGCTCACAGAGCTCATAGTTTTGGGCAGCTGGTTGCTTCATTACTCATACGGGCAAAAGGTACTACTTCATCCACTGATCACACTGTGCACTCTTGGAACAACTGAAGGATAAGAATTGAGCAGGACAATGCTTTTCCCAGTGGGTTATTAGGAGCATGGAGATCTCGCCGGCTATTTGAGTGCAAAGACAGCAGATGTGCCTTTTTGTTGGAGGTTTGCTTTGGTGTAAAAGGGACATAGTGTGATCAAGGGTCGGAGAGCAGTCTGTGATTGAGAGCAAGGTTCGGCAAAAGCATGATACCACCCGATATAGTAGGAGACAGAGACAGTAGTGTGGACACAATAAGAAGTAATATACACGTCACCATGCACTTTTCCTCATTTAGCGTTACAGACTATGGTCACCCTCAGGTCATGAAGTGATGCATCCAGATAGGTCCTCCCAATCACACAAGCTGAAAATTGTTCCACTTTACTGCAGCTCTGTAACCATATGGGACCCAATCCTGTCTGTGTTCTGTGCACATCCAAAATTCCTATTGAATGACCTGCCCTGAGAGTGAGTTACCAGTGACCCAGGGCTGGGGCAGAAGGAGGGTGCAGGTGTGTGTGAGGGGAGAGCCCAGGGCTGGGGCGGCAGGAGGTGTATGTGGGAGGCATTGGTGGAGGGGAACGGGGGAGCCCAGGGCTGGGGCAGCAGAGGGGTGGAGGAAGGGCACTGGTGGGGGGGAAAGGGTGGAGCCCAGCGCTGGGGCAGGGGGTGGGGACGGAGAGCCCAGGGCTGTGACGGGGGGCAACCAAAATGTTTTTTTGCTTGGGGCGGCAAAAAACCTAGAGCCGGCCCTGGGTATATGAAGGACCTATTAGGTTTGTGTATTTGTGGGAAGGGGATGTATTATTTCTAAAGCTCTGGATGATAGCAATTGCTTTCAATTCATTCATTATTTCTTATATTTCCTTTTACAAATAGCAGAACAATTCCCCTCCCCCAAAATCCAGCCCTCAAAACTTGCTTGAATCACTGTGCTTTCAATAGTAAAATAACTGAAATGTCCAAGCCGGATAGACTTTTTTTCCTTAAAGCAAAACTTGCTAGTAGCATGCACCTGGGTGTAAATTGTGATCTTCCGGGAATACTAACAGCTAGTTCAGCTCTTAGCTAAAAATAATACCCACCCCCCAAATGGCTGTAGTGTATCAATACAGATAATGTACAAAATGAAACCACTACAGTAATGAATGTTGAATCCCATGTTTGAAGTTAATGCAAAAGGTTGAAGGCAATTTATAAGCCCTACAGGGTCCAGACACTTTAGGAAATTAGAGTACATGATTTAGTATCTTCTACCTTGATTACTACTGAAAATAAAATAGTTTGAATGTGGCCTGTGGTTCAAGATTAGTAAGCAAGTTGATGAAAGAGAAGCCGCTCTACTACAAGAGTTTGATCATATCGGAAATGAAACATGAACTACGGTTTTGGTGTTTGGGTAATGAAATTGGCTATGCCCTAGACTTTTATCCCTATTTTGTGATAATACTCAAAGCTAACTTTCTAGAAGTGCTGCATCCCTACAGAGTACTTTTGGAAATCATATTTCAGTCTCAGGAGAATGCTACTGAAATCTTCTTTCACAAGTGAAGTTTCCAAGGGGCCAATATTTCTACACATGATCATTTAGTGTGCTAAGGAATATTGTTTGGGTATTAGTGGCGTGAATTATTAATACATTGTATTCTTGTGTAAACAAGTTCTCCACATTCATTATGAGCTAAATCTTCCAGCAAAACAGACATTGTTTATAAATATTGATTTCACCAACAAACTTAGAAGTGAATCAGAATAAAAATATCTAGACTTTATAAAAAAAAAAAGTAGACTTTTTTGGCAGACCACTCACGGGATTAAAAACCAAACTCTTCTTTCTTTTTTTTATGTTGGAATGGCTGAGAGACAGTAAAGTGTCCAGTCCACCTTATCACTTCCACAGTTTCATTTCACTACCTTTGTTATGCAATCTTATATTGATTTCCTTCTTTACATCTTTCAGGATGATGATACTTACCTTATGCCTAGTTGATACAAGAGGTATCTTTATTTTAATGAAGACAAATTATAAATCCAAACAGAAATAAATTTAAACTCTTAACTAAAAAAAACCTAACAACAACAAAAAACCCAACTAATATAATCTTTTTCACTAGAAAATAGTTCAGGTGGCCTTTCATCTTGTCAGCATTGCTCTTATAGTATATGTTCCTGTACTCCAATCTCTTAATTTACATTTAAATATTCTCTAAGAAGATTGATTAGTTCACATATAAACATGTACTGTTCAGAGAGCTGCTATAGAGGCCAGAAAACTGGAGGAGTATGTGCCATATGAGCTGCTCAGCTTGGTGATGATGCTGTCTTCATTCACTCACCACACTGTACTCCTGTGTAGCTTTGAGACTTTGCAGAAGTATGTTGATATACAGACTATTTCAGCTTGCAGCTGGTCCATCCCCATAGTTTGCGATCTCCCCAAGAGAAGAACAGCCAGGTCCAGAAAGCACATGATGCTTGTGATGTCCATGCTGGACCAGAACACAATGCAGAGCTTGCACATTTTACCTGCTTCTGCAGAAGCATATAGGAGGAGTATTGTGGGGATGGAGCACACAGAACTCCTCCTCACATGCCTAGAAGATTGAGCATCCCTGTTGAAAAAGACGGTTACTCACCTTTGTAACTGTTGTTCTTCAAGATGCGTTGCTCATATCCATTCCAATTAGGTGTGCGCGTGCCGCGTGCACGTTTGTCGGAAGATTTTTACCCTAGCAACACTCGGTGGGTCGGCTGGGCGCCCCCTGGCGTGGCGCTGCTATGGCACCGAATATATACCCCTGCCGACCCATCCACTCCTCAGTTCCTTCTTGCCGGCTACTCCGACAGTGGGGAAGGAGGGCGGGTTTTGGAATGGATATGAGCAACACATCTCGAAGAACAACAGTTACAAAGGTGAGTAACCGTCTTTTCTTCTTCGAGTGCTTGCTCATATCGATTCCAGTTAGGTGAATCCCAAGCCTTACCTATGCGGTGGGGTCTGAGTGAGATATTGCAGAATGCATAACCGCTGAGCCGAAGGCTGCATCATTTCTGGATTGTTGCACCAGGGCATAATGGGAAGCAAAGGTGTGTACTGAAGACCAAGTAGCTGCTCGACATATCTCCTGGATAGGTACTTGAGCTAAGAAGGCGGCCAACAAGGCCTGAGCCCTAGTAGAATGTGTGGTAATATGACGAGGAGAAACATGAGCTAGATCATAGCAAGTACGGATGCACACCGTTACCCAGGATGAAATCCTCTGAGAAGAGATGGGTAGGCCTTTCATCCGGTCTGCCACTGCAACGAAGAGTTGGGGCGTTTTGCAGAAGGGCTTCGTCCGGTCAATATACAAGGCGAGCGCCCTACGGATGTCGAGGGAATGTAACTGCTGTTTCCGACGAGATGCATGCAGTTTGGGAAAGACAACCGGGAGAAATATGTCTTGATTGAGATGGAAGGCCAACACTATTTTGGGGAGGAACGCTGGATGTGGCTGCAACTGCACCTTGTCTTTGTGGAACACCGTATACGGTGGGTCCACCATCAGAGCCCGAAGCTCAGAGACTCTTCTAGTGGGCGTGATGGCTACAAGGAAGGCTGTCTTCCATGACAAATATAGGAGCGAGCAGGTTGCTAATGGCTCGAATGAAGGAGACGTAAGTCTCGTCAGGACTAGGTTGAGGTCCCAGGAAGGGGCGGGGCGGCGTACTAGGGGGTATAGACACTCCAAACCCTTGAGGAACCTCGAAACCATAGGGTGGGAGAAGACAGAGTGACTACCTTCTCTTGGGTGGAAAGTAGAAATAGCCGCCAAGTGCACTCACAATGATGAGCTAGCGAGGCCTTCCTGTTTAAGATACCAGAGGTAGTCCAGTACAGTGGGGATGGAAACCTCCGTGGGTGTAGCATTCAGTGTTTGACACCAGCAGGAAAATCGCTTCCACTTGGCCAAGTATGTAGACCGAGTGGAAGGTTTTCTGCTACCCAGGAGTACTTCCTGCACTGGGACAGAGCAGCGTAACTCCGACTGGGTTAACCATGCAGGAGCCATGCTGTGAGATGAAGGGATTGCAGGTCTGGGTGGTGAAGCCTGCCATGGTCTTGAGTTATAAGATCTTCAAGAAGAGGCAGGGAGATTGGGTTGGCTATTGAGAGGTCGAGCAACGTGCTGTACCAGTGTTGTTGGGGCCACACAGGGGTGACCAGGATCAGGTGAGCCTTGTCCCTGCGGAGCTTTAGGAGAACCTTGTGCACCAGTGGAAAGGGTGGAAAGGCGTAAAGCAGCTGGCTCTTCCATTGGATTAGGAAGGCGTCCGATATTGAGCCCGGGGCGAGACCTTGGAAGGAGCAGAACCTCTGGCATTTCCTATTCTCACGAGAAGTGAAGAGGTCTATGTGGGGAAAGCCCCACTTCCGGAAGACAGAATGTATAATGTCCAGGCGAATCGACCACTCGTGATACAGAAAAGATCTGCTGAGTTGGTCTGCCAGAGTGTTCTGAACCCTCGGAAGAAAAGACGCTACAAGGTCTATTGAGTGGGCTATGCAAAATTCCCACAGTTGGATCGCCTCCTGACAAAGGGGGGAGGATCGAGTTCCTCCCTGTTTGTTTATGTAGTGCATGGCCATTGTGTTGTCCATAAGCACGGAAACACAATGACCCCACAGATGTTGCTGGAACGTCTGGCATGCCAGGCAGACTGCTCTCAGTTCTTGGACGTTTATGTGCAACGCTAGCTCTTGAGATGACCAGAGACCTTGCATGCAAAGATGGCCTAGGTGAGCCCCCTAGCCGAGACATGACGCGTCCGTCGTTAGGGACACTGAAGGCTGCATCGGATGGAATGGCAGTCCTGCACACACCAAGGAGGGTGTTAGCCACCAGTCGAGGGAGCCTAAAATGCTCTGAGGAATGGTGACCACCATGTCTATGGAATTCTGCCTGGGTGGTAAACTGAGACGAGCCAGGTCTGAAGGGGATGCAGGCGTAGCTTGGCGTCCTTGGTTACAAAGGTGCATGCGGCCATGTGACTGAGGATGCTGAGACAAGTGCGAGCCGAGGTCGTCGGAAAGCTTTGGAGGCTTTTTATAATTGAAACTAATGCCTGGAAGCGGGGTAGTGGCAGGCAGGCTCCTGCGAGTTTGGAGTCTAGAATGGCCCCAATGAACTCTATTCTTTGTGTGGGCACTAGAGTAGATTTCTCTAGATTGATCATCAGGCCCAATCGCCTGAATAGGTCCATGACGATGCCCACGTGTCTGGTGACTTGGTCCTCAGAGGTCCCTCGAATAAGCCAGTCGTCTAGGTAAGGAAAGACATGTATTCACCAACGACGGAGGAAGGCGGCCACTACAGCCATACACTTCGTGAACACACGAGGGGCTGTCGAGAGGCCAAACGGAAGGACCGCAAATTGAAAATGTTGGCGGTGCACCATAAATCGTAGGTACCGTCTGCGCGGGGGATAAATGGCGATGTGAAAATATGCGTCCTTCATGTCAAGGGAAGCGTACCAGTCTCCGGGATCCAGGGATGTGATGATGGTCCCCAGGGATACCATGTGGAACTTCAACTTTTTTAAGAACATGTTGAGTCCTCGCAGGTCCAGGATGGGTCGGAGACCTCCTTTTGCCTTGGGGATTAGGAAATATCGGGAATAAAATCCCCCTTAATTCCTCCGGTACCTCTTCTATAGCCCCGATTGAGAGGAGCGTACGAACCTCTTGCCAGAGGAATTGCTTGTGAGAGGGGTCCCTGAAAAGGGATGGGAAAGGGGGTGAGGGTGAGGGGGCGAAATAAATTGGAGGTGGTATCCAAATTCTACCATGCGTAGGACCCAACGATCCGAGGTTAACTGGGTCCACGCAGGGAGGAAGGCGGTTGGAAAACTGAAGGGGATCCTGGGGAAGGACTGGTGCTCTGCTCTTGGGCGCACCTTCAAAAGTTTGTTTAGGGCCCATCGTTGGTTTGGCGGGACCGTTATTGTGGCCCCCTTGGGATCCAGACTGCCGCCTGCGGTTACCGCGACCGCGCCTTCTGCCAAAGTCTTGTCGTGGCCTGGGTGGGGGGAAGGGGTGCTGAGGCTGAGTACGGAAGGACCGTCGTTGGGTCTGTGGGGTATGCATCCCGAAGGAACGCATAATCACCTGATTGTCCTTGAGACTCTGCAGCCTAGGGTCCGTTTTCAGAGAGAAGAGGCCCTGGCTTTCCAATGGCAGGTCTTGGATAGTGTGCTGCAGTTCAGGAGGCAGGCCTGACACTTGCAGCCACGAAATCCGTCTCATCGTGATTCTGGAGGCCACGGTTCTGGCTGCTGAATCGGCAGCGTCAAGTGAAGCCTGGAGGGAGGTCCGTGCAACTTTCTTTCCTTCCTCCAGAAGGGACTGGAATTCCTGGCGGGAGTCCTGTGGGACCAGTTCAGTGAACTTCCCCACCACCTGCCAGGTATTATAATTATATCTGCTAAGCAGGGCCTGTTGGTTTGCCACCCTGAGTTGGAGGCCCCCCCGCAGAGTAGACTTTACCTCCCAACAGGTCCATACGTCTAGCCTCCCTTGATTTTGGGGCAGGGGTTTGCTGGCCATGGCGCTCCCGCTCATTCATGGATTGGACCACCAGAGAGCATGGAGAAGGGTGAGTATATAAGTACTCATACTCCTTGGAGGGCACCATGTACTTTCGCTCCACCCCTCTGGCTGTGGGAGGGATAGATGCCAGGGATTGCCAGATGGTGTCCGCTTTGGCCTGTATGGAGCAGATGAATGGTAAAGCAACACGAGTTGGCGCATCCGCCGACAGTATGTCTATTACTGGGTCTTCAACCTCTGGGACTTCCTCTACCTGTAGATTGATATTTAAGGCAACTCGCCTCAGAAGGTCCTGGTGAGCTCGGAGGTCAATAGGGGGTGGGCCCGATGAGGATGTCCCGGCTACCACCTCATCTGGGGAAGAGGAAGAAGACAGACCAGCGACGAGTGGCTCATGTATGGACTCATGGTCAGGAGGCACATCAGGGTCTGGGAAGACCTGAGGGTCTGGTGCCAAAGGAGATTCGTCTGTACCCGCTGGAGGGGGGCGGCTAACAGTGGCCTCCGGTACGCGATGCTCCGACGGGGTGGAGCATGATGGTACTGTGGGTTCGCCTTGGGCCTTGTGATATGCCCAAGGAGTCCAAAAGGACCACTGTTGAGGACCTTGGTCTGGACCTTGAGCCTCCTGGAGAACCCGGCTGTGTACCTCCGAATCCCAGTAGGAGGCACTATTGGTGTGCGATGAGACAGACGCATGCCGCGATGGCCATGGCGAAGCGGAGACCGCTTGGGAAGGAGCCCTGCGTCCAGCGAACTGTTCTCCATGCCGCACCGGAGAGTGGTACTGGGTTCTGTACTGGTACCAGGAGTGGGACCGGGACCTGCGACCGGCGCGGTGCCGGGAGGTCGACCGTGATCTTGAAGCTCTATGATGAGAGCGGCTGCGGCGCGAATGGTGCCGGGAGCTGGATTGGTGTCTGGAGTGTCGGGCCGGCAAGCGGGATCTCGAGTGGTGCCGCGAGTATGACCAGTACCGAGAAGGAGATTGGTACCGGGACTGCAAGCGGCATCAGGATCGGAATCGGTGCCAAGATCGAGAACGCTGGCAGGACCTCGGTCTTCAGTGGTGCCTCTCAGTAGTGCCGATGGAGGGTGGTCTTACCATGGCAGGCTTGCCTGTTGACTGAATAACCCGCACCGGCAGTGCCGGGGATTGAGGCAGGGTGGGCTCCGTTAATGCAATCGGTTCCCTTGCCGTAGAAAATGTCTCTGGCGTTGTGGGAACGATGAGCTCTACCGAGGCATTCACCAAGGAGCTGTCAGGCACCGGCCTCGATGGCCCTTGTGAGGCCGGAATCAACGGTGCTGAGATTGTCGGTGCCGCGGCAGTTACTGGTGCTGGGCGGCTCGCCTTAGGCTGCTGCTCAGACTGCGGTGTAGATAGTGAAGCCACAGGAGCTCTGAGCTTCTTAGCTCGTGGGGAGAGGGAGCAGTGCCAGGCAGGTTTCTGGGCTGGTGCCGGCTGGTGCCGAGATGTCTTCGTGGTGCCAGCGCACTCCGGTGCCGACGAGGCACTTCTCCCCGGTGCGGACTGTCCGGCACCTGGTGCCGAACATGGAGGAGTGAGGGCTGCCTCCATTAGGAGCTGCTTCAGGTGAAAGTCCTGCTCCTTTTTCATCCGCGGCTTGAAGGATTTGCAGATCCGGCACTTGTCTGCAAGGTGGGATTCCCCCAAGCACTTGAGGCAGGAGTCATGAGGGTCTCCTGCGGGCATCGGCCTGCGGCAAGCCGAGCACGGTTTGAAACCCGGTGAGCCAGGCATGGGTCTGGGCACTAGGTGAGGGAAAGGGCTAATCCCCAACCCTCTGAACTATATACACTAACTACGTTTACGAAAAATTATTAAAAGTATTAACTAGAACTACAGAGAATAAACTATATACACAATAAGTATTAGAACGAGTGAATAGCTAGGGAGGTGGAGATCAGCTAAGCCTCGCTCCACTGCTCCAACGACTGACACAGGCGGTTAGAAGGAACTGAGGAGCAGATGGGTCGGCAGGGGTATATATTCGATGCCATAGCAGCGCCACGCCAGGGGGTGCCCAGCTGACCCACCGAGTGTTGCTAGGATAAAAATCTTCCGACAAACGTGCACGCAGCGCGTGCACACCTAATTGGTATCGATATGAGCAAGCACTCGGAGAAGAACTTGCTGTTCCCTGATTCCCTTGTGCTCCTCTTAGTTGGCACCTTCACCTGGGCACCTCAGGTAGGACTTTCATGTGGTTGAGCAGCAATGATTGTATTTTTGCTCCTCTCAGAATTGGAAACAAGAAAAAGGCTGTTTTCTTATATTTCCTGCTCAATGAGAAATCAGTATTACTGGCAACAATGTAGAAGTCCGTCTTGTAGACATAAACATGTAAGCGAGTGTGGTTATCTGTGGGTTGCTTTCTTGGAGGTTTGTTTGTGTTTCAAACAAATCTCCAGATGTTAGCTTACTGCCAGCTCCTCTGAACTGACCCTGCAGGGGTTTGCACAGACTTAGTCATCTCATTACTTGAACGCATCCTTCTTCTACATTTCTCAGTGTCTACTGGTTACATGTTGACAGTGTCCTTATGATATAGTATGGGAGTCTTCTAGTTAAAAATATCCCTATTCTGATTTTATAAACCATTTCCTGTTTTAGAAATTGCCTTTTCTTATTATGTTTGGTAACAAGATGATGCTTAGATAAACAAAGCAGCATACACAGTGAGACCATGGGTCTTAACCTAGCCTGTGTGTTTTGCATTATTCACTAGACCGGCATGCTGCATAGTGAAAGTGTGAATTTGAGGGCCACTGAATGCTGGATTTTTTCAGTATATCACAGTTACAGAAACACCTGTGCTTCAGCACTTTAATCTAATCAACTGTGAAACATTCACAATGTTCAACAGACCTAAAAATTTCTGATTTCTTACCTATGGTGTGATGGTCTAATGGCTTCATGTTGGGCTGCAATATGAAGAATCTCTGAAAACTGTTACAAGAGCTATTAGATTCACCCCCTCCCTCTTTACACTGCCTGCAAAGTACACCTGTTAGTTTTTAATCACCAAATATATCTTTGGTTCTGAATTTATATTTAGCACAGTTAAAGTGGCTTTAAACAAAAGTGATTAAAACAACATGTGGAACATGGAACTGCAACAAGAAAAACTTGAAGCATTAACATGAGGTGAAATTATAGATAAAATGCGAATTTTAAGCACAAAGTCTCCTCTACATGTTTCCTACTAAAATGCAATTGCTACATACCTCAAAGAACATAATAACCAAATTTACTTATTCAACATTCATCAAAATGTGTATTTCAGAATCTATTCTGTGTTTTGCTGTTTTAACTAAAAATTGCAATTAGAGGACAGTGACACCCCAGGACTCTAGCAAATCCCAATGATAAAAACATTGTGTAGTTTCATTAGGCCAATAGAAGGGTCCTGCCCCATGTACGCAAGTATGGGGGAGACTGAGCTGGAGAGGGAAGAAGTGTTTGTATAGCCATCTGGAGAGGAGTCAGATGAGCTACTGTGCCTGGGCAGGAACTTCTCTTTGCTTTCTTGGACTCCCTTTCTGGTCTTCTTGGACTCTCTACACCTTGTCTCAAGCTTGGTGAAGAATGAGCTGGCATCTCTCACAACTAATAGCCAGGAAGTGGTTCCATATAGGAGGCTGTCAGTGGAAGAGATAATTTAGGGAGCAGGAACTATATGGGCCCTCTTTAAGTTCCCGAGAGACATGTGTACAGGGCCATTAGTGTAAGAGGTTTCTTTAGCAGTTAGGAAGGAGAGGTGCAGGAAGAGCTGATAAAGAGAGGTGGAGGAAAGAGACGGGAGCTGAGTTTTCATTGATTCTGTCCTTAAACTTAGAGCCCTTAAGGCAAGTATAGATTTCTCTGGGATTCTAACAGGTGATGACGTAAAGAAAGCAGTCTTTGGAGATAATTACAGTTTGAGAACCATAGTTTTTTAAATTAAAAACACAAAGATATATTTGATAGGAAAAAATAGATTATTATTAAGGCTAGGACTTTCCTCTACTCCATTTCTTAGGCCTGGTCTACACTACGGGGTGGGGGGGGAAGAAATCGATCTAAGTTATGCGACTTCAGCTATGTGAATAACGTAGCTGAAGTCAACGTTCTTAGATTGACTTACCATGGTGTCTTCACCGCGGTGAGTCAACTGCTGCCGCTCCCCCGTCAAGTCCGCCTGCGCCTTTCGCAGTGGTGGACTACAGGAGTCAACAGGAGAGCGCTCAGGGTCAATTTATTGAGTCTAGACTAGACGTGATAAATCAATCCCTGCTGGATCAATCACTGCCCATCGATCTGGTGGGTAGTGTAGACATACCCTTAGATAGTGCAGCTCTGACTCAGTATATTGCAAAGGTTTAAAAGTTCTCACTGGGTGTCCTGGTAAGGTGTAAGGTCTTATCTTGTCATTTCTGAACACGATGACAGGATATGAGTCTATGTAAGCAACTGAGATGAACCTTTTATTTTTTAGTCAATTACCTCAATGTTGTCTCATTAATTTATTATATCTATTTATAAGTATGTCTATGGATTACAAGCACCACAGAAACTAAGCACCTCAAAATAATTAATTACTCCAAAAACATTCATTCAAAAGGATACATTGTAGCAACAGGAGAGAATCTCATGCCTAGAATTTTAGAGTACCAGTAACTCATTCTCTTCTTCCTTATCCCTAAATCACTTATCCCACCTCCCCAAAAAAACCTTAATTTTAAAATTATTCTCCATCCAGTTCCTTTTCATCACAAATGGTACCTTCCCCAGGGAGAGTATTACATAAGAATTGCAAAAGCAAATAAAAAGATTCAGCATCAGTATTGAACAAGGTCAATAACTTTTCATTGAAAAAACTGTTTTGACCAAAAATAAAATAATTGATGAAAGTTATGTATTGGTTGAAATTTTCCAGTTGTTTTATGAGGGGGAAATCAGAAAACTTTTTTTTTTGGTAAGTTGTCAATAAAAATGTTTACTGAAAACTATTACTGAAAACCAAAAGATTTCACTGAAAATGCATTTTTGAACCTGAAATGCCTTTTAAAAACTGAATTTTGAAATTTAATTTATTTTTTGTTGAAAAACCAAGATCATTTTGTGGGAAACTTAGAAGAATTTATTAAAATTATTTCCTGTGACAAGTAATTGGCATTCTTTTAGCAGAACTAATACATATGCTATATTGGTGGTCTACACTCTGCTTTCAGGTTGAACTCCACCTATGGAAGTAGAATGCCCTTACCTCTTATTCCCAGATAGCGACATTTGCTAACTCCAGAAAAATAATTCTGAAAAGGAGAGTACATTGTGTAAATATATCTTTTTTGTTTGTTTCAAACTATATGGCTTCATCAACCTTTTCTCCCCCTACTGCTGCCCTAAAGATTTTTGCACTGAGTTTTGGGTTTCAGGGAATTAAAAGTGAAACTTAGTAAAAAAACAGGATCATGTCAAAATTGTACAAATCCCAGAAACCTACCAGTGTTGGAGATCTACAACATAAATCAGTCCACTTCCCTTTCAATGCATGCTTACAGGAGGTAAGTGATAACGCCAAAGTCACCTAATATTTGATTCAAGTTGGCAAGTTGGGCCTTAACAAAACTTTCTAACCTAATTTCTGAATTTGGGACACTAGCTAAAGTCAGACAATTTAAGGTTTTTCTTTCTGCAACTTATCTAAACAGCTTTTTCTTTACCACCCAGAGTCATCTGCCCTTTTTCTAACAGGAGACCTTCCCAACCTTGAGATTTCCCAGAAAATAAGGTTTTATCGTGACAGTAGTATAGTAGAGCTGCTGAACTGCACTGTCTAAACCACCTACAAGGAATTCAACCTCAGAAGCACTTTAAAAGAGTGACCCTGCCAAAGTGCAATTTTCTTTTTAAACAAAATACACCTTCTTTGGGGCTGGGGGGCTGGGGGGACCACAAAGGCAAGGAAGAGAAAAGAGGAGAATACTAGTCAGCAAAAGATATAAAGGAAAAAAGAAGATATTCTGCCAGGTAAGGAAATACTCCAGAGAACAAGAGTGAAAATAAACAAAGAATTTTTCTATTTCCTTCTTAGCATTGCCCAAGGGGAGTGCTTTGACACAGAAGTGGTGTGTAGATAACTACAGGTTTCTTTTCCTTATAGAGACTGTAAACAGGGAGAGTGATCATCTGTATTCCAAGGAATGTTAACCTTAATTCAGCAATTCAGTTTTCTTGAGGACTTGTCTAAATTATATGGAAAGAATGGCTACTTACAGTGGCAAATATGTTCTTTGAGAATGTTATCGCTGTATATTTGTACTTCGGAGATGCGGTTTCCCCTCTGTCTACATGATCAGCTTTTGCAGATCTTCTGGAAAGAGGTGCCCATTGGGACCGCAAGTAACTTCTTATGGTATGAAGCATAAAGAGCTGAGGTTATAAAAAGGGTTGTGCAGCCCCACTTCCCTCAGTTCCCTTCCCCTGAACTCAAGAGTCTTATCGCAGCAGAACTGTGAGGAAGGAGGAAAAGGTGGTAGAGCAGTATAAACAAGCAGATGCAGCTCTCTTGAACACCACAAGTAACTAACTTATTTTCTGTTTGAGGTGTCCTCTGGCTAAGGTCACTTGTGGAAGTCTAGCTACCAGTACAACTCTCAAGATCATGGGATGAGAAGTATTAATTAAACAAGGAAACTTCATCTTCTGGGATCATGCCCAGACCCCAGCACTAAAAACTTCTCAGTGTTTCTATTTTCTTCCTGCCTTTGTGTTTTAGGGCAGCATCAATACACTCTCAAAGTGAAAGTGCTGCATGCTGCTTAGGATACAGTGCTGAAGAGCCCTACCTGGATGGTCTGGTGCTATGGGACTCAACTTTTGCTGCCTAGGAAAATACAAAAGGGAGAGTCTGCACTGGGCATGTCCCAATGGAACAAAGCACATTACTACTGAAGGAGTCTCCAGGATTGATAGAATAGTAGATGACAGGACTAGCACTGGATTTCTTTTGTATCTGAGAAGCTTTGGTCATCAATAAACACCTATACTGGTGGGTTCCTTACTGGCCTCCCTACTGATACATTTTCAGCATGAGAAGGGTCACTTCTTGAAGCCTATGTTTCCAGTTCCCATTAAAGTCATACAAATACAGGTATGGATCCCAGTCTATCTGGCATGAACCTCTTAGTTGCTGGGTTTGTCCCCAGCTTATCTGGCTTTGAAACCAAAGACTGCGTACTATGTCTGGATGCTTGGTCTAGGGATCAGGCTTTTAAGGGATTAAAAAATCTAAAATGACATAACATGAACATTACATTAAATGTATTAAAAACTGGATAACTAATAGGTCTCAAAAATGTAACTGTCATTGAGCAGCAGGGTCCCACAGGCATCACTTCTTTGCTCTACATTTTTATCAGTGATCTAGAACAAAACAAAAAAATACCATTGATAAAGTTTGCAGATGATACAAAAACTGAGGGAGTGGTAAATAGAGACAGGTCAAGACTTCCAAATGATCTTTGTTGCTTTGTAAACTAAGTGCAAGCAAACAATATGTATGTAAGCAGAGTCAGGATGAGCTCTACCCTGACATCTGGTGGTGAATTATGGGAAGTGCGGAAAGAATGTCAGGAATGTGAAATCTCAAATATTTGCATGGGCACACCCAGCAAGGCAGCCTGGGATGGTTATTTTGACAGCTGAGATCCCCAATTTCTTTGTTATTGGGGCAGGAGAAAAAGAAAAGTGCTGTCACCCTAATTATGTGAATGAGGAACTATTAGACTGCTTTATGACAGAAATGACTCAACCTAAATTAAGTAGTACTTGCTAGACAAGGGACATGGGTTCCAAAAACCCAGTGAATTGAGAGAGGTTGGGGACTGGTGTGTGTACCTGAGGTGTGTACTGGTGTGTGTACCTTTTGAGGGCCTGGAACACCAATTGCACATCCTCCTCTCTCCACTGTTAAAGAGTAGAACTAATTTTGATTCCATTAGGAGTCCATCTAGAGACTGCTGAGCTGAATTCATATTGGGCCAATGATGCACCAGCACCAGGGCTCTCCTACTAAGAGCTGAAAGAGCTGAGCTGAGAATCACTGAGTGCTGTGTTAACCAGTGGGGGAGCCTGAAGACCTACCATTAAGCGGCTGGCAGAGTGGAGCAGTTTGCAGCGTGTTGGAGCAGCCCATGGAACAGTGACCAGAGTGAAGTGGTTTGCAGGGACAGCTGGAGGAGTGGCACAGCTGGTCGTGGTGAAGGCTGCAGCAGAACTCCATGGAAAGGCGGAGCAGTTGGCCCTGGCCCATGTAAGGTTCCCCTTAACACCTTGTGTGGACTCCCCCCCTCAGTTTCACCCAGGCGGGGGGAGTAAAACTCTGCAGATAAATTCTTGAATTCTGGGGTGGCACTGACCAGAGACTTTTGGGTTGTTGGACTTTGGACTGATTCGACTTAAGACCCTAAAGGGGAAAGGACATTGCCAAACGTACTTGGAGGTGGGTTTTTGTTTATGGTTTGTGTATAATCCTGTTTGTGGTGTTTCTCCAATAGGATGCCGCATTGTTTCCTTCCTTTATTAAAAGGATTTTGCTACACTCAGACTCCGTGCTTGCGAGAGGGGAAATATTGCCTCCTAGAGGTGCCCAAGGAGGTGTGGTATGTAAGTGTCCCAGGTCACTGGGTGGGGGCTCAAGCTGGTTATGCATTGTGTTATTGAACGGAACCCCTGGATACTGAACCCGGCCCTTGTTGCTGCCAACTCAGAGGGGCAGAAGGGTTACATGTATTTTAATACTTGTGGAATGGAAACAGTGACTTTGAAAAAGATTTGGGAGTTGTAAAGAACAATCAACTTAAAATGAACTCCCGATGTAACACTGTGCCAAAAGAGCTGAGGTGATCCTGGGATGCATAAATAGGGGAATCTCAAATATGGTTGGAGAAGTTATTTTACCTCTGTATTTCGCACTTGTACTTGTACAACCAATGTTGAAATACTGTGTCCAGTTCTAGTGCCCAAAGTTCAAGAAGGCGGAGAGGTTTCAGAGAAGAGCCACAAAAATAATTAGAGGATTAGAAAATATGCCTTATTAGTGATAGATTCAAAAAGAGTCTAACCTATTTATCTCAAAGAGAAGATTAAGGGGTAACAATTAATTAGTCTGTATGTATGTATGTGTGGAACAAATATTTAACAACAGGGCTTTTCACCAGAAAGTATGTGCACCAGAAAGTTGCACCAGAAGTTGAAGCTAGGCAAGTTCAGACTGAAGCTAACTAGAGAAACAAGATCGCAGAAAAGAAGTGCTAATGCCCTTGAATATAAGGATTCAAATCCACTAAGGCTGCTCTTGTTAGTGAAGTAAACAGAATTCAGTTCAATTTCAAACATTGTAGTAGTATGTTCATAAATGTTCAGAATCTTAGATATAGCATTACCAGCTTGTGTAATACTTACTCATTTGAGGCATGATCCAAATCTTATTGAAGTCAATGCGAGTCTTTCCAGCAACTTCAATGGATTTATATTATTTATCAACAAAATTTGCAGTGAATACGCTAATATTATCTAGATAATTGTTATAGGCTCTTTTTAAAATAATGCGAGACCATTTTATTAGTAGCTGTATAAATATATATAGCAAAGCAAAGACTCACCAGTGCAGTGCCTCCTGCTGGTTATCCTGGGAATTAGCTCAATTCCAGCTCAGAGCACCCTCTGCTGGCCAGTGGCTCACCTGCCACTGGCACCTATGTCCCTCCCAGACCCTGGTGCCCTTTACCTCGGGTTGCTGCCCCCTCAGTACCCCTTACTTTGGGTTTCCCCTCCCAGGGGACCCCCCAACCCTCTAAACCCACCTTGTCTCAGAGGCTACTACCACTCATCATCTACCCCCAGCTCACTGGGGCAGACTGTGGTCTGTAATGGTCATTCATCATTGGCAAGGGGTTAGGACCAGCTGCCTCTGCCTATTCACAGGCTGTATCTCTACTACCCCAGTACCTGTTTTGGACCTTTCTCAAGGCCTGAAGCCTGGAGCTCCCCAGCTCCTGTTGCCTTTCCCCAGCCCGGCTCTGCTCCCTAGCTCCCAGGCAGGCAAGTTCTTCTCTCTCCAGAGCAAGAGAGAGACTGCTCCAGCACCTGGCCCCCCAGCCCTCTTATCAGAGCCAGCTGGGCCCTAATTGATCTGGCCACAGCTGTGATCAGCTACTCAGTCAGCTTCCTGAGCTGTTCTCATTCCTTTTTCCCAGCTGCAGCCCTCTCCAGGGCTGCTTTTAACCCCTGCCTACTGGAGTGGGGTAGCCGCCCCACTACAATATATATGCAGATTATCTGTATAGGAAATGTATTCAAATGAGAAAATTATAGGCACAAGTACAGTAGAACCCATCCTAGATAAGAGTGGTGAGGATTCAAATATGTGTTGTATTGTGGTAGATCTTAAACTTGCAAATTATCTCTAAGACAAATAGATGAGGTTACCTCAGTGTCTGTACTACTCATATTCTTCTGTATACAATTTTGTAAACTGAGTATTAATTTTTTTCAGGTTCTTTCTCTCACACATTTCTCCCTATTTATTCTGAGCTTTGTAAATTAAACCAAACTGCTCAATAAGTAACAGGAGCAAGGAGCGAAATACACACAATCCCTATGGATATATGGACATTACTATGCTTTAAAGTACCTAACCTTTGTCCATCTCTAATACAGTTACATAATCTTGTGATAATATGCTGCCCTGCAGAAGGTAGACTTTGACTGGGCTTGTAATCTTTAACCTTTCAAGTCAAACAGAAGATGCACTTGTCAAATGGCAGTGTGCAATTTTCAGTACATCTGCAAAAAGAAGCAGGGCAGATAAAGTGTATTCTAATATACTCTAATAGGTCTTTTACTAGAGAATACAAATCTTCTATTCAGATGTTAACTTAGTTTTATATCGATATAAACATGTATGTAAGAGTGCATGTTTTCTTTTGCATTCTCTACAGAACACTTTGATTCCAGATTCCAACTGGATCATCTCTTGGAAATGCACAGACATTTCATATCCTCATGCACCCTTTAATGCATACTTTCTGGTGCACAATATTTGAAGACCCTTTTCTCTTGCCCTCTCCCCAATGCTCGGTATTTCTACATTAAAGAAAGTAATAAAAAAATTTGTATATAGGTGTTTTTACTGATCGTCTAGATCTTATTCAGGGATAGTAAAAATGCCCCATCTTCAAATACTGGTACAGTATTCCTAAATATGTGTCCACCCCACCCCACCCCAGTTGTCCAGTATAAATTCAGCTAAGGACATTCAAGAACAATCTGTCTACCTATATACGGTGGATGTATTTATTTCCCCACAATTTCTGAGCCAGTTTTGCAAACTTCAGCTATCCAATAAATCTTACACATGTAAGTAGCCCCATTGAAGCCAATTTGACTGCTCAAGAAAGAATGGATTACTTACATAAATGGAAGTCATAGTTAGGATTGGGATTTTTATCCTCCTCAGACAGCAGAGTATGCTGTCCCATCTTGCATCTGATTAGAGAATTACTACCAGCATTGCTTTCCATTGCTAATTGCACTCTATCATTGCACTCTATCATTGTCTAAGTCTGGAAAGGGGGAAGTAGGACAGTGGAGGAGAAGAGTAGAGGGAACGAGAATGTGGAGAGGGAAACTGTGGCACTAAAAAGTGAGAAGTTAGGTGGCAAAGGCAGTTGGGTAAGAGGAAGGTGCTAGTCATTTTGAATTCTAGATTCCTATTTGAATCTAAATATTTTGCTATATATAAACACACACAATCAGCCAAATGAGTCAGGGGGTACAGCCCTTTTTCACCATCTACATAACATGTCTCCCAAAGCCTGGTTGCTTCAGAGTCTGTGACTTCAACCTCTGGGCAAGGAAAGGAGCTGGGTAATATTGATTAATTACATGGTAACCTATGAGAAGGTTTCCCCTCCCCATAGGGTATATTTAAGGCTGTCTCAATGCACAAATTGGTTAGACTCCACCATTTTGGCCAGGCTCCAATTAGTAGTTGAACCAGGGCCACAATTTTACCCTGTGGCACTTTACATAAAGAAAACTAAGTAGATGACACATCCAGCACATGTGATATATTCCTTTATTGCTGAATGTTACAGTGTATTAAACATTCATAAAACAGGAACTTGTGTTTGACATTGTTATAAGTTTTCTAACAGCTTTGAGCAGTATGCAACTGCATGATTACTGTTTTTTCTAAGAAACACAGGAAGTTTGTACAAATACTTTTTATATAACTGTCATAAACAGATGGTTAAGGGTTAATGTCTCTTTTACCTGTAAAGGGTTAAGACGCTCAGTAAACCTGGCTGACACCTGACCAGAGGACCAATAGGGGGACAAGATACTTTCAAATCTTGGTAGAGGGAAGTCTTTGTTTGTGCTTTTTTTTTTTTTGTTCGTTGTTCGCTCTCGGGACTGAGAGGGATGGGACATCATTCCAGGCTTTCCCAATCTTTCTGAATCAGTCTTTCATGTTTCAAAATTGTAAGTAATAGCCAGGCAAGGCAGATTAGTCTTATGTTTGTTTTCTCAACTTGTAAACGTTGATTTTGCTGGAAGGATTTTTTACCTCTGTTTGCTGTAACTTTGAATCTAAGGCTAAGGGTGGGGGGTCCCTCTAGTGTATATGAATCTGAGTACCTTGTAAAGCATTTTCCATCCTGATTTTATAGAGATAATTTTTATCTTTTCTTTCTTTAATTAAAAGCTTTCTTTTTAAGAATCTGATTGATTTTTCCTTGTTTTTAGATCCAAGGGATTGGGTCTGAACTCACCAGGGACTGGTGGGGGGAAAAGGAGGGGGATGGTTAATTTCTCCTTGTTTTAAGACCCAAGGGGTTTGGGTCTGGGTTCCCTAGGAAAGGTTTTGGGGGAACAGAAAGTGTGCCAGACACTAAATTCTGGCTGGTCGCAGCGTACCAGACCTAAGCTACTAATTAAGCTTAGGAGTGTTCATGCAGGTCCCCACTTCTTGTACTCTAAAGTTTAAAGTAGGGAAAAAACTTTGACAATAACATTTTCAGAAATATTCCTTAAATATTTACTATATGCTTAAAATGACAATATACTTTTTATTTTACCATGTGCAATACTTCATAAGGACAGACTGCTACTAGACTGAACCAACTGTATAACTTATATATGATACTCCACAAAAAATCAATATTATTCATATACCATATACACACCAAATCAATACAGAAATTAAAATAATCTTCTTATGCCAATACCTTAGCACTAAGAAACCATGCAAGACTTATGACACATAGGTGTTATCTAACTGATGTTAACTAACATGGAACTGGATACATCATTAGCCACTCCCACGCTCCACTAAACCTGCCCCACTCAGCTGCATGCCCGAATGTCAGGAAAAAGCCATGGAGAACATTTTTTTTTTTATAAAACAGTCACTCCATGACTCCACTCTCAGGGCTGGTCTACACTACTGCTTAAGTTGATAGAAATTATATCACTCGGAGGTGTGACAAAGATACTCCCTTGAGTGATGTAAGTAACATTGACCTAAGCGCTATCCACACTGGTGTTATGTCAGTGGCAGAGTGTCTCCCACCCACATGGCTTCCGCCTCTCACAGAGATGGAGTGATCATGCTGAGGGGAGAGCATTCTCCCCTCAGCATAGTGCATCTTCACCAGATGCGCTACAACATCTCAGCTGCATCAGTGCAATTGTGCTGATGTCATGTGGTAGTGTAGATTTGCCCTCAGTCTTTGTTCTCAAAGGAAACCTGTCCAATACCTTCAAAGATGAGTTTGAGAGCTGAAATTCATAACTCTGATTGATACTAAAAATCATGGTCTTAACAAAGATACTGGATTTAGGGTTCATTTCAACAATCTGTAACACACTAACAGACCCATCTTGTCCTACGACTGCAAGGATGTTAATGGGCCATTTCATCTTGAGTGGCCCTTAGAATATATGTTAGCTACTTTTGCTGGTGTCCCTATGTCATAAAGCATAAGTCCCAATTCTGAACCTTAGCGTCCAAAATGTGGGTGCCTGCATGAAACCTCCAAGCTTAATTACCAGCTTAGATCTGATAGCGCTGCCACCAGCCAGGAATTCCAATGCCTGGCTCACTCTGGTCTTCCCAAAACCTTCCCTGGGAGACCCCAAGACTCAGATGCCCTGAATCTTACAACAAAGGGAAATAACCACCTCCCTGGATGACCCTGGAAGATCACCCTGTTTCAATTCCTTGAAACGCAAACCAGAGAGATCAGGTTTCTCTCACCCTCACTCAGAGTTCCTGCAAATGCAAGCTTTGTAACTCTAACACGACCGTGACGTCCAATTAAGCACCTGACTGCCAGTTAGAGCACCTGCACTTCAGTTAGAGCACCTACTCCAGTCATGGGATATAAACCCTCGTTGCTTCAGTCAGACAGGTGTTAGTTTGAAGGAGAAAAGGTTGGGATTGAGCAGAGACTGCATATGCGAAGAGAAGAGGTTATGTCCAGAGAGAAATAGAAGGTTGGGAGGGAGTGCTGCGGTTGGAATTGGGAAGCCAACAGAAACCCTTAGGGTAAGGGGCACCCAGGCGTTGTATTAGAAGAGAGGCGAGAAGCCTTCACAAGCGTGACGGGTATGCAGAGCGGAAGGTAAGCCCAGGGGAAGAAACCGCTAGTCAAGTGGTTCGAGCCGAAACGCCCAGGGCCCGCTTGGGTTGCGACTGGCAGTAGAGGCGCGGGCCAGGTCCTCCCGTCTCCACGTCGGCCCTCCTCCAAGGACACGGTAGGGAGATATAGAAGACGTGTTCAGAGGGCAAGCATCGCCCTGAAACTACCCCATAGAAGAGGAGAAGCGCGAGGGACCAGCAGAAC
Organism: Chelonoidis abingdonii; assembly: GCF_003597395.2. Classification (NCBI taxonomy): domain Eukaryota; kingdom Metazoa; phylum Chordata; order Testudines; family Testudinidae; genus Chelonoidis; species Chelonoidis abingdonii. The sequence continues at coordinate 63,191,481 of NC_133769.1, read as the reverse complement.
GAGTACGGCAATTTGCCACACGGATCGTGTTGAGGAGAGTGGGATCTGGCGACGCTGGGGAACATAGACCAGGGGGAGACATAACCCTTCCCACCCTGAAGTTGGACGGACGTGGTGCAAGGCCCTGCATATACATGCCAGCTGCGGCCCAGCAGGAGTGCTACCAGGGTCCAGGCGAACCGCCCAACAAGAGGCGACTAGATTTGCAGCAAGAGGGCCTAATGCAGCTTGCGCTGGTCAGGCCTGCTCAGGACCGAGCACTGGCTGAGGAGACCTAATAAGCCAGATGAAAGGCACCCTTATGGAACAGAGATCACCACGGGGAAGGGACCCGGACCAGTACGGGCTAGCCGATTACTTACAAAAAAATGACCAGAGAGGCATGATGTGGAGCCATACTCCTGGGCTTGAGAGAGAGCAGCCTGCGGGAGGCCTGGCCCAGCAAACAATGTTCTGGTTATCCTTGCCCGCCATTCCTTATGTGGGAAGGCCCAGGAAGTCTATTACGGATATGTCTGCAGAAGCTGCAGGCAAACTATTCCCAGGCGTAAAGGCAGAGATTACGCTGGCCAGGCTTCGGAGGTGACAACGGCGACTACGAGCCCAGAGGTTCCGATAGAATGGCCGATATATGGACGGACAGAGACGACCGCGCGAACGCAGGTGTGTTGACTTGAGGTCCACCTGACCCGGAAAGGGCTGGCGGCCCGTGAAGCCCATAGCTCTGAGGAGATGATGGAGGTACTAATTTGGACCCACCACCAGTATATTGCGTGGGGTTAACCACCAGGACTCAGGACTTGGGTGGGTCCAGAATGACCACCGTCTACCTATGATGAGTTGGTCTCCCTTCGTTTGAAAGACCAAACTAGGCAGGCCGCGGAACGTTCCCAGACTCCAGAGGCGGGGGACGACCGAGCAACCCAGGAAGACACCCCGAAACGCCAAGGGCCCCGGACTCTGAGGAACGTCTGGAAAAACTGATAACCGGGCAGAGGAGACGACGAGTGAGGAATGCTCGAGGCCAGAAAGGGCCTGGGGTTTGGAAGAGTGGTGGGCGGCCGAACTAGCCCGCAGGCAGGGTTGAGTAACGGAAGAGGGGACTGGTGTATGATATGTGCGGGAATTGGGGCATATTAGCAGCCCCAAGTCCAACAAGGAGGTGCCTATGCAGTGTAATCTGGGAGTTGATGGGGAGCAGATGTGGGCCTGATGCAACCTGGGTAGGGTTACATCGAGCCCGTCACATGGATTTACCAGGCCAGTAAAAGGATGAATGGGTATAAAGAACCATGAGCATTAATAATGTTGGTAGTAAAAATGGGTGACCGATGAAGAGCATTAACTCACAGGATGTTACAAATGGCTGTACAATCACTGGAAATGAGAGGACGGGATAAGTGGCTGGGAATCATTGGTCCATACTAACGGTGGCACGCTTAGTCGTGGGAAATCGGCCACCGAACTCCTCGGCCATAAGCAAGGGGTAACATTGCGATACAAGGGCGCCACACATCGGAATTTTTTATCCTACCGCCGTACCAGCATGACTCTACCGATGCAGATGCCGAGGGGTGGAATCATCGAAGACGGATGCTCTGCCAGATTAGAGAGGACAGCCTAGGCTCCTAACTTGCCGTGATGGTATCCACTGTCTAGATTGGCGTATTGATTAATGTACTGGATAGCTAGCCGTATTCACGCCGGCAGATGCTGTACACATGGACCGATGGAGCAACTTTTGCCACATTGGTCCTGTTGCACAACTTTTCCCGAGACCAACGTGAACATTATTAATGCTCATGGTTCTTTATACCCATTCATCCTTTTACTGGCCTGGTAAATCCATGTGACGGGCTCGATGTAACCCTACCCAGGTTGCATCAGGCCCACATCTGCTCCCCATCAACTCCCAGATTACACTGCATAGGCACCTCCTTGTTGGACTTGGGGCTGCTAATATGCCCCAATTCCCGCACATATCATACACCAGTCCCCTCTTCCGTTACTCAACCCTGCCTGCGGGCTAGTTCGGCCGCCCACCACTCTTCCAAACCCCAGGCCCTTTCTGGCCTCGAGCATTCCTCACTCGTCGTCTCCTCTGCCCGGTTATCAGTTTTTCCAGACGTTCCTCAGAGTCCGGGGCCCTTGGCGTTTCGGGGTGTCTTCCTGGGTTGCTCGGTCGTCCCCCGCCTCTGGAGTCTGGGAACGTTCCGCGGCCTGCCTAGTTTGGTCTTTCAAACGAAGGGAGACCAACTCATCATAGGTAGACGGTGGTCATTCTGGACCCACCCAAGTCCTGAGTCCTGGTGGTTAACCCCACGCAATATACTGGTGGTGGGTCCAAATTAGTACCTCCATCATCTCCTCAGAGCTATGGGCTTCACGGGCCGCCAGCCCTTTCCGGGTCAGGTGGACCTCAAGTCAACACACCTGCGTTCGCGCGGTCGTCTCTGTCCGTCCATATATCGGCCATTCTATCGGAACCTCTGGGCTCGTAGTCGCCGTTGTCACCTCCGAAGCCTGGCCAGCGTAATCTCTGCCTTTACGCCTGGGAATAGTTTGCCTGCAGCTTCTGCAGACATATCCGTAATAGACTTCCTGGGCCTTCCCACATAAGGAATGGCGGGCAAGGATAACCAGAACATTGTTTGCTGGGCCAGGCCTCCCGCAGGCTGCTCTCTCTCAAGCCCAGGAGTATGGCTCCACATCATGCCTCTCTGGTCATTTTTTTGTAAGTAATCGGCTAGCCCGTACTGGTCCGGGTCCCTTCCCCGTGGTGATCTCTGTTCCATAAGGGTGCCTTTCATCTGGCTTATTAGGTCTCCTCAGCCAGTGCTCGGTCCTGAGCAGGCCTGACCAGCGCAAGCTGCATTAGGCCCTCTTGCTGCAAATCTAGTCGCCTCTTGTTGGGCGGTTCGCCTGGACCCTGGTAGCACTCCTGCTGGGCCGCAGCTGGCATGTATATGCAGGGCCTTGCACCACGTCCGTCCAACTTCAGGGTGGGAAGGGTTATGTCTCCCCCTGGTCTATGTTCCCCAGCGTCGCCAGATCCCACTCTCCTCAACACGATCCGTGTGGCAAATTGCCGTACTCGTTCTGCTGGTCCCTCGCGCTTCTCCTCTTCTATGGGGTAGTTTCAGGGCGATGCTTGCCCTCTGAACACGTCTTCTATATCTCCCTACCGTGTCCTTGGAGGAGGGCCGACGTGGAGACGGGAGGACCTGGCCCGCGCCTCTACTGCCAGTCGCAACCCAAGCGGGCCCTGGGCGTTTCGGCTCGAACCACTTGACTAGCGGTTTCTTCCCCTGGGCTTACCTTCCGCTCTGCATACCCGTCACGCTTGTGAAGGCTTCTCGCCTCTCTTCTAATACAACGCCTGGGTGCCCCTTACCCTAAGGGTTTCTGTTGGCTTCCCAATTCCAACCGCAGCACTCCCTCCCAACCTTCTATTTCTCTCTGGACATAACCTCTTCTCTTCGCATATGCAGTCTCTGCTCAATCCCAACCTTTTCTCCTTCAAACTAACACCTGTCTGACTGAAGCAACGAGGGTTTATATCCCATGACTGGAGTAGGTGCTCTAACTGAAGTGCAGGTGCTCTAACTGGCAGTCAGGTGCTTAATTGGACGTCACGGTCTGCTCTAATTGGCCACAGCTGTTCTAGTTAATCTAAAGCAAACCTTCCTCCCTTGGCAGGGAATAAGGCCCCCTGCTAACACTCTTATGCTGCCTTCTGGCCATGCTGTATCACAATACTAAGGATCACCAGACTTCGGCTCTGCACTTACTGGTCTTCACATGGTGCAGCAGTAGCACCTTATTCAGCCTGGCTATAGGTTAGCTACTACCTCAGTTTCCCCTCTGTCATGTTGGATCACCAACCTTTCAAGGAAGGACTCACAGTTTTAATCCTTAACATAAAATGTAGGCAAAATATCAAAACAAAAAAGCACTTCATCTGTCTACTGCTTCCAGAAGCTTTTTTCCCCTTGCCTCTCAATGCTGAAGGGATGACATGACAGGACACATTCCTTCCCCCCGCTTCAGGCCCTAATATAATCCCATCTCTCACTGCAACTCCTTTTTCAGCTCTTTAAAGGAATTATCTGACCCTTCCCAGCAGGATGTGATAGCTGAACAGGGCTGGCTGGACCCAGAGCCCCCAGCCCATAGTGGGACAGACCACTCTGTTACATGTGGATTCAATCTTTTGGATACATACAGTACAGTGTGGAAAATACCCATATCTACAAGTGCCCTGGCCCTGATTTAGATGGGTAAATCCAAGCATGATAACTGAGTACTTAGATGAGTCATTCTTTAAATCAGAAATGTCTTCTCAATCTTAACTAATAGGAGAGTGCCAGCTCCACTATAAATGAAAGCAACCATCACTAGTATTACAAAGACACAAGGCTCCAAAATAAAAACTGGAGTTCCAGCTAGAGAAGATCCAGATTTTTGATAAATCCATCTGAATGATTTTACCAAATGAATGGCTTTCTGTGCTGTATGTAAGCTAACCTTTACAGCACTCTCTTACTTCTGAGGTCAAAATTCAGTTAGTGCCCCCTGGTTTCTGGGATATTTTAATTGTTTTCTCTTTGGGATGAGTTGTAGGAGTTCAGTGGGGGATTTTACCACCATTTTGTAGCATTAATACTGTGAACTCATCTACAGATCTGTAATTTCAGAATCCATTTCTGGTTCTGCTTTCCTATAATTTTTACTCAAACTTTGTTATTATACCTGGAGGCAACAATAATTAGTCTGGAAGACTTAACTCCAGCAATGCTGGTTTAACCCCTGGGGTGCTGCACTTAAAGTATATCCAACTACATAGACATGCAAAGGAACAGAAGATCAAATTCTGTGTGATCCCAGTGAAACTAATGGAGTCACACAAGGTGCAAGTCTGCAGAGAATTTGGCTCACATACTCTATGTCATGAGATGAGATGACAACAGGTAGAGACTCCACATCCAATATAAACACAAACTTCCCCATTAAATAGAAATAACAATTTAAAAGTAGAACACTGGTTATCATCCTTTAGGGCAGTTGCTAAGATTGTTCTTTATTATGAATGACATCAGAGTCTAGTTCTGGCTTCACTGCATTCTTTGTGGTAATTTGTGTTGTAATAATTGCTGCTTTAGCACATTTGTAGGTCAGACATAATCTGCTGAATTTGTGTTATCCAATATTCACATAATCAATATGAAGCACTAACACATACATACAAGATGCATCAAAGATGTACTCCTATTGAACTTTTTTTAATTACTGACATTTCTAAAACTGCCCCTTCATTTTCCCCAGATTTTCAGATAAATAGGGTTGCTGCCTGTTTGCAACAGCAATGAGATTTTGAGCACATTCAGATTAAGATTTCGTAAATCAAATCATGGTTTAATGATCCTTTTCCATTGAAGTCACCTTCCTTATTTATGAGTTTCTTAAGAGCACAATCACACAAATGGTAATGTTAAACACAAAGAGGTTTCCTGACTTGCCTGTTGTGCAGTGTTGTAACAGGAAGGGAATAGCATGCTAATCTTTTGCATTAAAGTGGTTTTAATTCATGGACATTTATTTAGGCACAAAGGGCATGAATCTGCTCCATGGAAGTCAATGGGAGTTTTGTCATTGACTTCAGAGATATCAGGATTAAGCTTAAATATGGTATTATCATTGAGAATAGCAATAGTGGCTGAGGGCACTTAGATTAATCTGTAATGGCTGTCCCTGCTTTGAAACCAGAGGCAAAGATTGGTAGGCACCAATGTGGTAAATGTCAACAAAACAGTTCTGGGGCTTATATTACTCTGCACATTAATTGGGATGCTATTTTGAACTCTACACTGGGTAGTTTAGAGCTGTAACTGGAAGGCACTATCTAAGATAAAGACTTGGAAATATTTTGATATCAATTTTAAGATAAAAAGCACTATCAGATCCCAGCTGTAGGAAGTGTCCATTAAATACTATAGCATTCAAATGGCAAGCAGCTATGCACATTCAGTACATACAATATCCAAAGAATACCTAATGAATACATTATGATCAGTATTATTAGATCAAATTCATAATGAATAATTAAAGATTAACACTTAAAATCAGTGGTGTCATTATTTTAAGTGGCCATCATTATGAATTCATTCCACATTATTGCAACAGCAGTTATCATAATGCTTTGTGACAAAAACTAAGTAAAGCTTTGAAAAATACATTTAATTTCTTACACTATGAAACATTATTGTGGACTAATAAACCTGCTAACAGCTTCAATGTACTGCACACCACAGTCTTCAGAGAACGAAAGGGTTGATGATGAAAATCTACTGCATACATGATCTAAAACAAAAACAAAACAATCTGTTAAATGAATACCTCCACGATTACATCCCATGCAGTGGAGCTCATTTTACAAGAGGAGCTGGTAGTTCCACCTAGAGAGACAGTTGCCCAACACTTTCCATTTTACGACCCCGTTTGCAATTTGTTACTTTGCCAAACTTTACCCATTTGGTCTGAAATTTCTTGGAAGTATTTTTTACAATTTTAAAAAATTTTCCAGCTAAATATTTCTGTCCCCCCTTATTTGTTTTATGTCACATAATTTGTTGTTTGAGCTGATTAACACCCCTTCATCACTTTTAACTTATTTGGTTCCATAACTGCACCCAGATTACATCCCCACTAGTACATTTGCAAGCAGTCAAGCTACACAGAAATCCCTATATCCTTTTTAGCTATTTTGACTACATTGTCCATAGTTCAATAATTTAAATTGTTTTTGTACCTGCAGCAGCCAGCACAATTATTTACAGCCATATTTATTAGGAAGGGCTCATTTTGTTCAGGCTGTAAAGGCTTCTTGGAGATAAATGCATATAGTGGTGGTAGTTGTTACTCGATCTCCCTTTTGTATAATTAGTTTTATTATAAAGGTTTTTACTGAGCATGACTGCACCAAGTTATACGACCGTAACTGAGTTTCATTATTAAACCAAGCATTAGCTTTTTAACGTTTTAACTTTAACACTGAAACATTTTTGCAACCCCCAACTATTTAATTCCCTCTCAACTTTGCTGTGTTCATTTGTGCAAAGGCTTTTTTTTTTTAATTCTTCACTTTCCTACCTTCAATTTATTTATTAAAACAGACATATTTTTCAGTTGATTGTTTCAGCTTCTGTAAGCTTCTTTTTTACAGTTATTTCTTAACTTGGTACACTTTGCCTGAAAAGCCATATTCTCTAATTACAGCCCTTGCAGGATGGCTGCTTTTTACTTTGGATTTATGCCAATAACAGACATTTTCTTTCAGAAGTTTTAGAATTTTTTTCTATATATATATATGTTTCCTACTTTACAACTTTCATTTGTTTTTTTACATTCATTCTTTATGGTGGCATGTTTTGTTTGTAAAGTTTTAGCCACCAGAAATAATCCTTGTGAAACTGATGCTTTAATTTGACCTTTCTTTGCTTTAAGGGGGAAAAAAGCTAGATTTTTTTTTTTATTGGTTGCCCATTTTTGGAGACTTTCAGTGACATTTCACAGATCTTTCCTGTGCTCTGACAAGCATTTTTTTATTTAAGTCTAATACCACTCTCTAGAGTTCCTTTTTCATCTGGTCCCAGCCTACTTTAGATACTTCCTTGGGAAATCCATAGGTTCAGCCCTAGATTTAACCCACTTCCCCAGTATGGTACTAACTTCCTCATATTTAAACCCTTCCAATGCCATTTCCTTAATGCTAGGTTGCAACCCTCACACTAAAGGGTATATACATTACCTGCTTCAGATGAGCAACTCAGAGTCATGGGCATCAGTATGTTGGTGATCCCTCAAGGCCCAGTCCACTCAATTTCCCAATAACTCAGTTTGACTCCCATCTTGTCACTCAGGTTTCTTTATTGGCATACAATCAAACTACACATGAGTTGATCAAGCTCAAGTGTAGGGGGGTGGGTATAGGGCAGGGGTTCTCAAACTAGGGTAGTGACCCCCTCACGGGGTCACAAGGTTATTACATGGGGGGAGTCACAAGCTGTCAGCCTCCATCCCAAATCCTGCCTTGCTGCCAGCATTTATAATGGTGTTAAATATATAAAAAAGTATTTTTAATTTATAGGGAGGGTTGCACTCAGAGGCTTGCTATGTGAAAGTGGTCACCAGTACAAAAGTTTGAGAACCACTGGTATAGGGTATACCACACATCCAGAGTTACACAACAAACTTCTTCCTTTGTATACATTTCCGAATTACATGCTTTGGGATTGGCTTGATTACTTTTCAGGAACCAATCTCAGTACAGAATACTCTGTCCACATATGATTTACTCTTTACGTCATCTTTACATTCTTGGCTTATTTTATCCATTGTAAATGGTTCCCTGTGCTTTCCCCCTTATCTTAGCTAGTACAGACATTCTGTTTCCAGCCTGCTGATCTATTCACCCCCCCTCATTCTCTCCCCCAAGAAATAAGGCCTCACCCATGTCCAATTATTCATGTCAAGTTAAATCTATGGTTACTGTATAGCATTTTGGAGTAAAATAAGGGCACTTAGCAGTGTTCTATTTAAAAGAAATTATAGTTTCTTTTTCCAGTGAAGTCATAGAATCCTGAAGTAGCTACCTTTGTACTTATGTTCAATTTTCTCTTCTCAATTTTACCATGTGTGTTCAAACTTTCTTCAAATGTTATGGTGGGTTGCTGTCAAAAATATTGTCCACCCTGAATGGGAAAATGGATAGGACCATTTCCCTATACATTGTTACCCTAGGGCCCCTTGGCACTAGCCTAGCTGGTGAAAAGAAACCATAGGACATAGACAGAACAACCTCTTGCCTCCACCTGGTGATTACTCCCTGTACAAGAGAATATGTACACATGATACAGAGCCAGTCCACCAGTTCTTCACCAGTTACAGAGCAGCCCCACACAATGGTGGTGATCCAGGTGGGCATAGCTTGGGCAGAGGAGAGGGATGAAGTTTGGGATAGCAGAAGTCTTGGCTGGGGTGTATTCTTACAGTCCATCAGAGCCCTACAGGTGCCACTGACATAAAGACATCACCTGCACTAGGACAAAACCAACCCCAGAGCTGCTGAACAGTAGAGATACAAGCTGTTTCCTTGATATCTCTGCACGTAGGGGGACCAGACAGGACAGGGGTTAATAGGAGCCTATATAAGAAAAATCCCCAAATATCGGGACTGTACCTTTAAAATCTGGACATCTGGTCACCCTATATGCACCAGTGCTTGCCCCAGAGCAATGTGTCCATCTTCTCCTCCCAACACAGTCACACTAACCCTGGGGCAAATGATCTTCTCTCCCTCTTTCCAAAGGTGTGGAGAAGACAGGATGTGGTAGCAGCAGAAATCAGCTCTGCTGGTCCTAGGGTGACCAGACAGCAAATGTGAAAATTCAGGATGAGGGTAGGGGGTAATAGGAGCCTATCTAAGAAAAAGACCTAAAAGTTGGGACTGTCTCTATAAAATAGGGACATCTGGTCACCCTACCTGGTCCTGTACAACATGGGAGTCTCACTCTACGCATCCTGCTGGTCTTTCCCTCCGAGGCAGGCAGGTTTTTTTCTCCACTCTCATCTCATGTTGCCTACGTGAAGTATGTGCACACAGTAGGGAATTCAGCGAGCCTGCTGGATTGCCAGAGTTTTTACTAGACCCTTCCACTTCTCTGCCCTGGGCCAGGAAGAGTGGGAAACACCTAAGGAGTCTGATTTGAGTTGAAGTCAGACACCCATTGCTGCTGTCTGTGCGTACTAGAAGTAGCTGAAGAGAGCAAACTCTGTCCCTTGTTGTAATAATTAGTCCTACAAATATACACTAATTTTGATCTCAACTGTGGGAAAGTGGATTAAAGTTTATGAAATGTTCCAATCACGTATAAGGATAAATGCGGATGGGAAAAAGTGCAGAAGGCAGAGACAAAAACTGAATTAGTCCAAACAAAGAGGCCTACTGATATGACTAAAGGACTGAACAAAAATAAATGAACCAGAATTAGGATATCAGAATTAGGCCTAATTGGTGGACAGAATAAGGGCTATTCAATCCATTTCTCCCTTTTGGCATTCTCAAAAGACTTTTGTGGGGGAGCGGGCAGGGGACAAGAAGAACATTGATATTGACTGATGGGCTATTCAATCCATTTCTCCCTTTTGGCATTCTCAAAAGACTTTTGTGGGGGAGCGGGCAGGGGACAAGAAGAACATTGATATTGACTGATGGGCTATTCAATCCATTTCTCCCTTTTGGCATTCTCAAAAGACTTTTGTGGGGGAGCGGGCAGGGGACAAGAAGAACATTGATATTGACTGATGGGCTATTCAATCCATTTCTCCCTTTTGGCATTCTCAAAAGACTTTTGTGGGGGAGCGGGCAGGGGACAAGAAGAACATTGATATTGACTGATTTAAAGACAAGAGAATAGGAAAGCTTGAACTTCACCATCATGGCTGCTGCCTCCACCATCTCTGAGGACCCTGGGATCTGCCATGTCACTGTTGGACCTGATTCTGATCCTGAGAGAGGTTCTGACCAGACTGGGCCAAGAGAAGGACCCAGATGACTACTCTCGCTGAATCACAAATACTACCTGGGTTATGAGTTTTTTCCCTCCATGCCAACCCTTTTCTTTCCCCACCTTAATTTTTTTCTTTTCTATCTCTCTTCTTTTTTTCCTGACAATCTCTATTGAACATAGCCAGCCCCCGCTCAGCCTACATCTGCCTCTGCATCAGCTCACCATCTCATCATTCTGACAATGTCTAATAGGAGTTTTCTGACTTAGCTGGTCAAGACTATATTTTGCAATACTGCCATGAGTCTGTGATCAAAGATGCTGTTAAAGGCAGTGTCTGGAGCAGCTGGTTCAAGTTTGCCAGGTATCCCAGTGGCTTATAAGACCCAATGCCATGCCTGTGGTTTTCGAGCAGTGAGACTGAAAGTGAAAGTTAACACCAGAGAAAAAAGCTGCAGTTTTTAATCTTTGCTGTTCTTTTCTTTCTCCTTTTGTGTGTTTGTTTTTTCTTCCAAGAAAGGGAAGTGAACTTGACAACACCAACACCACCAGCCCATCTTTGTTAATGTCTTCTCTTTTTCCCTTGTAACAGGCAGGCTTGCCTGTGGGCTGGAGAATCTGGGGCTAAATCAGCCCTGATTATAAAATGATCCACTCCTCAGAGGAATCAGGTGATTCTAATATAAAAGGCAGCAGGACATTCCAAGGGGTGGAGTGGCTGAGGGAGTAGCTGGACTGGCAGAGGCAATAAGGTGGGATGGGATGCTCAAGAGAATGTGGAGCTGGTAGAAGAAGCACTTGTGAGAAGCAAGTCAGCCCTTGCAGAGCCCTAGCCAGCTAAAGCCTCTGAATGGGAGTTAAAAAAGGGAAGATAAGATGAAAATTTGGATGTTTGTTTTGGACTTTTGAGCAGTTTTTTTGAGTAAAATAAGTGAATTAAAGGACTGAGCTTAGGTCATTAGAGGCTGAGTTCTTAAAGGGCACCAAGGGGATTGTCCACAGAGGCAGCTCAGGAGGAAGTAAACAGCAAATGTGCAACATCCCCAAAATGGATACATATTACTACCTTTGATTCCATTGAAAACACTGTCAGACAGGGTTGTTGTTGTTTTTTTTTCCTTTTAGCAACTCTCTCCAGCTAAAGGGAAAGAAAACAAGGGATGCTGTTACAACAAAAGCCTTACCGAATACTTTATATTTCAAATATTTTAACTTTTTCCCTTATTGTTAATAAAAGGTTACAAATATTTTTAAATGTTTGCCATGAGGTCTCTGTATATAAAACATGAACCTTGATTGAAACTGCTCAATGTTGGACATTTTCTGGATCATGTTACACCTTTGAGCCTATATATTTAGGGCCCTACCAAATTCACGGTCCATTTTGGTCAATTTCTCGGTCATAGAATTTTTAAAATCATAAATTTCATGATTTCAGCTATTTAAATCTGAAATTTCATGGTGTTATAATTTTAGAGGTCCTGACCCAAAAAGGAGTGATGTTTGGGGGAGTTCACAAGGTTATTGTAATATAAGGTATTGTGTTATTCTTACTAATGCACTGCTGCTGGTGGCGGTGCTGTCTTCAGAGCCAGAGAGCGGCAGCTGCTGGCTGGGAGTCCAGCTCTGAAGGCAGAGCTGTCAGCAGCAGCAGCACGCAAGTAAGGATGCCATGGTATGGTATTGCCACTCTTTCTTCTGAGTTGCCCTCAGTCAGGAGCTGCCACTCTCTAGCCATCCAGCTCTGCAGACAGCAGTGCAGAAGTAAGGATGATATGGTATGGTATTGCCACCCTTACTTCTGCCCTGCTGCTGGTGCGGTGCTGCCTTCAGAGCTAGGTGCCCAGCCAACAGCCACCACTCTCTGGTCACCCAGCTCTGAAGTCAGCACAGAAGTAAGGGTGGCAAAACCGTGACTCCCCCTAAAATAACCTTGCAACCCCCCTGCAACTCTCTTCTGGGTCAAGGCCCCCAGTTTGTGAAATGCTGGTCTCCCCCATGAAATCTGTATAGCATAGGGTAAAAGCACACACAAGACAAGATTTCATGGGGGGAGACCAGATTTCATGGTTTGTGATGCTGCCTGGAAACATTATGACAAGGTATCTGTTGAATAAATTTGAGGAAATTTATGACCTGACTATGTATATCCTACAAACAGAAAAACATGGCTCCACTTGCTGAATAAGTTCTGCCCAGAGTGCCCGGGGAGGCTCTGGCTGCTCAGCCCTTGTGAGGAAGTTTCACCTGCCTTTGGATACCCTCCCTCCCCAGGAGTTCACCGGACTCTGCTCCAAGCAGCGCTTGGGGATGCAGGAGAGCCCAGCTTGTGGGGGTTGGGGGAAGACTGTGGAACCCAGCTGCTCTTTGAGGGGACTCAGCTGTGGTGAGCAGATCCCATGTGCATCGCTGTCAAGAGGGAGGAGTGATTCTGGCAGGCTGTGGAGTGCTAGGACCGGTATATAGTTTGCACACCCTGCCTGCCTCTCCAGTCTCTGGCCCTACGGACCCTTGTCATGCCCCGTTATTTTTTGCCCCAGTGGCTTTGCACTGTGGGCAGCTGCCGCTCTTGCCCTATCCTGGTTATGGCCCTGACCCCCACTGCATGTACCCTCTTTAGCACCCACAACTGTACCGCCCAGATCGACCCTCCTCTCAGTTTCCCCACTTCCGGCAGGATCCTCTTTCTGGGAATCCTGAAATATGATAACCCTATACTCATAGCAATAGCCCTGTATGGTGCCTGAAGGAGTTTCCTTTCTGTCTGTACCGTCCTGTGATGGCTCCTCATCACAGCACCTCCTTGAACAACAGCTTCCACAGATGCTCAGCTGTGAGTTTCAGGTTTCTAGCAAAACCTGAATCTATTTAGTTTGGCATGGCAGCCTTTAAGTCAATGTCTGTTATAACTAGGGGTAGGTCTGATCGACCCAGTGTGTAGCCAGATTATCCTGAAGCTCAGGGGAGTATCTTATCCAGGGATTTGGTGTCAGCTTTAATTATAATGATTGGGTAGTTAAAGAGAGTGGGAGAGAGAATTATTAAAACAGAGACAAACTGTTAATGGAGACACAAGCTTGAGTGGACCTAGCTTTGTAAGCTGACCAGGACACATTTTGGCAATAATTCTGTTATTTAAATCTCACACTGGCTTTATGCTGTTGTCAGTTTGAACAGCACTTTATTTCACTGCTACTACTGTGCACTCTAACCATCCGGCTTGAAAGGGAAGGGCTAACATTGCTGTTCACAAATTTTATTCTTTGGATGAAACTCCTCCCTCCAGGCCCCAAGTAGGGCTCCTGCTACTATCTCTCATCAGTTACATCCACCTAATAGTCTCCTGTCCATTTTGGAGAAGATCAGAAAAATCAGATACTGTTGTCTCTTTTGAAATTTAGATTACAAAAACCATGAAGAAACCGCATAGGCAATGGGATCCAGATAACTGTTTACTAAATATGCACTAACATGCAAGGCCTGTCTACATACAGACTGCTACAATGACTGGTTTATATTGACTTCTAAACTTAAAACATAGTGAGTACCTCTAGAGAGCTCAAGCTATGTAATGGGATGCTAGTGTACTCCTAAACAATACAGACACTCATTAAGACAACAAGGGAAAGGTGAGTTTAGTAACTCTGGCATGCAGATTCTTTTCTATGGCAATGCTCTGAGTGTAGGACAATACCAATACCAGTTTTCTGGTTTGCTTCAGTTATGGAGCACTCTAACCCTATCTGCCTCTATTCCACAAAAATCAACTAATACGGCACCACAGATAACTACACAACTTTACTTCCATGCACCATAATGCCCACTACCACTACTGGCGGAACAGTTGTTTTACTCTGATGCAGAGGGAAGAATACTACATTCTGAATAACCAACAGCACTTTCAGCAGCATTTAAGTATTCCTTAAAGTACAGAGCCATCTAAGTACTAAGTAATGTGTGTAGCTGTACGTCAGTGCTTTACTAAACAGCACAGCTCCGTTTTGTTTGTGAGATCTATGAATATATCATCAGATCACCGTAAGCATTTATAAGCTGGCTACATCCCTTGAGAATGTGCTATGATGATGTGTGAGATTGCTTCATGCTGCACTTGTATGTATAGATGTTTACAATGCAAAACTCCTGTGTTGGCAACTGCTGTTCAACTTACTGAATGCAGAGCTGTGTGGGAAACAGTTTCTCTTCCCTTGAATAGTTGAGAGTTTTGTTTTTCCCATCCCAAGTCAGGACAAAACCCCCTTAAATATTCATGAACCAAAACTACTCTTTTTTTTAATTTCATTTTGGGTCAATTGAAACATTTTGATAATTTTGAAATGTTTCAATTTTGACCTTTAATATTCATTCTAATCTTAACATTTCTAAATAAAAAATAATTTTAAATGGGAAAAACAGAATTTTTCATTTTGACAATGCCAAAACAAAACAGAATTTCTAAACTTCAACAGTTTTTCAAGTTGGAAAATTTGAACCCAGTCCTGTTTCATGAAGTTTTAGTCTGAAAAAAACCAATATTTTTCAATAAAAGATTGTTTAAAATATTCCTGACTATCTTTACTGAACATAGTACTTTCCTTTCCAACTCTTTTAATTAGGGTGATGAATCCTTTCAAAAGAACTAAACTTAATAGTAAAATGCATACTACAAAATACATTTGCTGCTAAAGTAAGTCAGACTTTGCCTATTTTTTAAATTCATAAATACTTACAACTGCACAAACCCCCTTACACGTATATTGCTAATGAATAGGGTTGTTTTTTTTGATCCATTAGAAAAATCATTTTTCTATAATGAAGTAATGTTCCCATTTTAATACGTATCATTTAGCTTCTTTTTTTCCTGCTTTATGCCATAGCAATAGAGCTAAATACTGTAGAGATTTGGTCTAGCTGAAAATAATTATTTGTAGGTAATTAATTCTTGGCACTTGAAAATACTTAACTATCTTGCCTGGGAGAGAACTGGCAAAAAGGTCTGGCAGGGCATTCAGACATTATTAAATAGGGAATAAAAGGCTTCCTGTTTGTTTTTCTCCTCAGTAAGCTGGAGTTTAATTTGATAAGCAAGTGATAATTATGGAAATGAGGAGGAATGGGAATACAGTGTGGGGCTTCCATACAATTCATGGGAGGTAGTAGTGACTAGAGAACAATAGTTTTAGGTTTTTACCACTACTAATCTGAGTAAGTTCACTTGATCAAGCCTAGTTGTACAGCTATACACACTACACTCTGCATACGTGGAAGAATGGATTTATTCCTGGTGTGATGTTTCCTCATTGTATTTGTTATCACTGTCATGATAAGTCATGAAACTGGATCCAGAGTGAAATCTGCATTAAGTATAGGGGTGTTCAGATCCGGGGGGGTGTTGATCTGAACCCAGATCTAGTTCCTAAAATGCATAGCAGTTTCCATCTTTGCTATATCCCACTTCTCAAATCAGTTGGAGTTGATTCTGTATCTGCCTTCTCAAGAATTGGTGTCAAGAGCTAGTATTTTTTAGTTTGCATGCATCATTTGTTAGGTTCTTTAAAAAAATAAAGCAGTACATTCTTCATTGATTTTTAATTAAGCATCATGAATTCAGCAACTTTGATTTTTTTTTCATTTTTGTTTGTTTATTTGTGTTTTAGTATTGTAAAATGACTCAGCAGGCAAGTATTATCAAGTTCATCCTGGTCTACTAAAAGTTTTGTTTAATTAGTTGGGAGTCAAACTGAGGCTATAGCTACACTAGAGGCTATGGCTACACTGGTGCATGCAGCTGTACGGATATAAATTCTCTAGTGTAACCATAGCCTCAATTAATTCACCCTCAATGAGCAATAGTAGCAGCTCTCCAGTCAAGATAGCATTGTCCAAACCAGCACTTTGGTCAGTGTAAGTTATGTTGCTCCGAGGGTGGCTTATTCAAACCCTGACTGATATAAATTGTACCGACATAAGCTCTAGTATAGACATTCCAATTAAAAGCAAAATTAGGCTGTGTCTCTCTGCACAGACAGATGCTGAAAGCAATTGCCTACTAAGACATCCTTTGATATCCATTGGATAAGAATTAAAAACCTATCCTATTTTTACATACAATATATATTTTCATGTGACTGACGTTTTCCTGTTCCCAGTGCATATTTCCCTAAGATGTGCTCTTGCTTCTTCAATTGCAATGTAAAAGTGTGACTAAAGGTACCTCTTAATTTTTGAATGGAGCATTGTACAACTGCAGTTGTTTGCAAGAGCGAAGCTGAGTGGCCTATTGCAGGAGTTTTGTTGACAAATATTGTGGGATCAAAAATTGCATATTTGCTTTTCACTGACATTATACAGTAAGTACTGTTAACATTGTTGTGCTGTTTTGCCTGTAAAAATGCATAGACTCAGCCTCCCAAGTCATTGTCTTAAACTGCTGTTCTCAAATAATCCCCCAAAACTCCCCTCCTACACACAGGACTACAAACAAAGTTATCTTGTTTTATATTGCTTGAGCGGGGGAGGGGGGGGGGAATGTTGCTGCAGTGAACAATGAGTGGATTTTATTGGTCTGTTTGGGTGAAAGCAGAGTGAGAGAAATTGAATATCAGGAAAGTTATCACTCAGCTTTAAATGTATACTTTGTATGCCTGCAGCATGCACATTTTTTGACTGCCTTCTCAAATGATTTTGTGCGCTCTCAGCAAATGCAGGAAATGCCACCTTGCTTGTTTCCTTGTCATGCTTGCTGTGATCCCATGTGCTATCTAAAGTAGGTGGCATTAATTTGAGTTTCAGCACATGAAGTATAAGTAAATCTGGTTAATTTGGGATTTTTCTGTCCATGGTGGCTACAGCATCTCACTTCAGAAGACAAGTTAGTGCTTCTAAGTTTGAGAGGCAGCTCAGTGTGTAGGCCATGCAATGTCTCCCATATTCAAAGAATTCCCGCTATCTTTCAGAAGCAGATAATTATTCATGAGGTTGAGTATACAAGTTGGGAAATTATGCGTAGCTATGCAACAGGGAGTGAGGAGTGGGTATTTTTTGCAGCTAGCTATACCCACTCCTTTTTAGTTGGCATTTTTAAGGAGGAACTGTATGCAGTGAGACCTGCAGATGAGGTCTAGGACCTCAGGACATCAATTAAGTCATTTCTGAAACCCTGTTTTTCATGTCTAGTCCGTCATCTACTATATATGCATTTGAGATCATATATCTCTTATCACAGTGCAATTATGCTGAAGAGAATGAGGAAAAATGCATTTTAATTCAGATCTCCCTCATGGCTTTTAAAAAAACTACTTTTCAGAACATTTATACTGTGATTTGTATGAATTCAGGACTAAATTAACATTGTTCTGTTCCTCTGATTTTAATGATAATGCTTGTCTTGGTTCTGCTTAACTAATTAACATGGTCATTTTTTTTAAAATAAAGCTTATCTATTGTACCTAAAGGAAAAGTTTCAATAATGTATTTATAAGGAATATGTGAAGGCAAGATCAAATATTAAAATGGTAATTAATTCTAGGCTTTGCAGCTCATGAAATTGTAATTGCATATTAATATCTGCAAGTGGCTTTAGGTCTGATGAAAGAATTCATTTCTGTGATGAAGGGGTATTCTTTTCAGAAGTGATATACTTTTGTTGTGCAGGGGTCAAACTAGCATATGTTGCCTTAATAGCCCTGGGAGCTCACCTATCATTTTAAGTATCTCTCAAGAAGAGATATAGTTTATATATTTTAAAAATCTTGCCATAAGGTTTTGCAAGAGCAAAATCATTTATAACACTGGAAAGAGTCCGCTGATCATAAAAACACAAACATAGGACATTTAAAATGTATTAACAGAAAATACCAAATGCTTACAAGTGTATATCTGGTACTATGGACCCAATCCTGTGAAATCCTTGAAAGAAATTATATTTTAAGGTACATACAAACAAAACCCTAATAGAAAAAAATACAAATTTAAATTAACGGACAAAGAGTATACAATCATTCATATGCACCAGTCCTCTGCATAATGCTGCATGAAAACAAACTCTTAATCTTGTCAAATTCTTTTTAGCTTCTTATTAGGTAAGGGTCAAAGGACATTAGATCCCATAGAAGGGACAGCCTTTAAAATGCAGGGTTGGTGGTTTAAACGAGGCTCAGTTTAAAAAGAGTGTAACAATTATTGTTAGAGACATTAAGAAATAAAATGAGCAGGGGCAGGTATGGGAGGGGGTGGACAATCAAAACTAGACTTGAAGGTCTACTCATTCTTGGGCTTTTCTACAGAAAGCAAATGAGTGTCACGCTGTTATCATGAATTCAAAGAAATCTCACTTCTTATCAGAAGCAGCTAATTACCTGCTGCAAAAGTTGAAAGAAAGGACTATTAAGACAGGAAATAAAAGCAAAGGGATTAAAAAAAATCTGCATCAAGATTCCAGCATAGTATGTAAAAGGAATTTGGGGCCTGACTTGAAAGTTTAGAGCTCTAAAGGAAAAGCCATTAGTCTCCTTGACAAAGTTAGAATACTGAATACTTCTAAAGAGTGAGACTGGGGTCTTAAATATTTTGGTGAATTATGGAAGTATCATATAGAGAACAAAATAACTAAAGGGCAGTGATGGGATGTACAAACCCCACACTGGAGAACCAGGGGTTAATGAGAAGTTCTGAGCCCAGGTAGCCCTGCCCAGCCACACCTGCAAAGCCTGCACAACCTAGAGGCGGAGCTTAAAAGGGGAAACATTGCAGCTCAGAAGGGGACAGGTTGTGGAAGGGAGCAGAACTCTGCTACAATAAATAAATAAATAAAAACCCTACAAAACCGAGATGGGTGACTGACTGAGAAGGTCAGAGAATATTGGTGATTCTGTAACTAACTCCATGGCGAAAAGGGAAACGTGGGTAGGAAGTGGTCCAGGGGAGCAGCTGTGTAGCACCCCAAGATAGAAAACATAGCTGCCCACCAATGGGCCCTGGATCAGAGCCCAGGAGAGACGGTATGCTCAGGCTCTCCCACCCACTCCCGAAAGATGGGACAGCAACAGAAGCCTTTACCTTGATGGAAAAACCCTGAATGTTCAAGTGTCCAGACCTCGAAGTCCCTGCACTAAGGAGAAAGCCCAGAAGCCCTTGGGGGAGCTGTAGAACTAGACTATAATTGAAAAGGGGCAACCACTTGCTGCATTTCTGCCTGATCAGTAGGCTGCACTGATAGTGCGAAAATACAGTTATAAAGAAAAAGTAACCTTTAAATCAAACTTAAACATTGGAATGGTAGTTGAATGGATGATTTGCCTTCAAAGGCTCATCATCTACAGAAGACCATTGCAACAGCCAGAGTGACCATGGTTGATGGCCCCAGGCATCACAGTGAAGTTTCCAGGTCTGACTGAATCCTGAAAATCTGGGAGGAAGCTCCATGGATGACTCCAGGTAGGGTCAAGTTGTACACCTCTTCACGTGTCAAGGGAGAGTTTGAAGCACATTGTGTTGGGGTATTTTTATGTATTCTGGAAACATGGCTGTGGAGCATGCAATGCCACTTTTGTATTTAGTGATGCCTTCCCTTGGGACTCCCCTATTCAGAATGGTAACTATTACAAGACACGGGTTGAAGCCCTTTAAAGAAAAAATAAATACATCTCTCAGAGAGCCAATCAAACTATTTATTACAAATTAGTTAATCAAATTTGGCCTTTTTTTGTGTTTGAGTTATCCATGCAGAAATTATGGGTGAAATCCTAGCACCATTGAAGTCAGTGGCGAAACTCCTATTAGCTTCAGTGGGAATTTCACCCTCTGATTTATTAATTTTTCATGAATAATTTTTTCAAACGTATGAGTTTGTGAGTTGTTTCTGAACTGATCAACGTGACTGAGCTCACAGTAGTCAATATTAGGAATGGTTAAAAAAAAAGGATTTCCCCCCATCACAGGAAATTCCTAACAATCCTGCCCCCCTCCCCTAAAAAAAAAAATTCTTACCAAAAAGTTGTTTTGTACATTGTCTCCCCTAAAAAAGGAAACACGTCAAAAAGTTTATTTTAAAAGCCATTTTCATTGAGAAATACTTTGCTGATAAATCTGTAACCAGCTCTAATTGATATTTAGAATTTGCTCCAAGTCTATTGTCCTCGCTAGGTTGGAGGACTAATTTACATTTCTGGGTTGCTATATTTAGTTTTGGAGGACTAACTGATGCTTACAGTTGCCCTCACCATAGGTGCAGACCAGGAGAAGTTCAGAAGACAGGAGAACTCCTGTCCAAATCAGGAGTCATCCAATGTGCACACAGGCATTGGAGTGTGCTTAACTGATACACAAGTGTAACTCTTTCCACACAGTGCTTGTATATGCAAAATTCTATCTATCACTGTGTTCTATATAGGTTATTATGCTATGCTAATCACTGTAGTATTTGAGCACCTAGCTGAACAGAAGCCCTCTTTAAACTCTGATGTGAATGTACTTATACTGCAGCAGGAATATCTGACGGGATAAAAAAAAATGAACAGCTCAAATCATAGGAACACAGGCATTACTACACTGTATTAGAATACAGAACTTGATGGCCCATTGGCCTATCTTTGATTGCAGTCAGTACCCTGACATGAACAATTGTGGAACAGCGATTCGATGGGTTGAAATTTCCTAAGTTTTCCATCTAGCATTGGCTTATGCCCTGCAGCATGCCAATTTATAATCACTTCTATTGCTTTTCTTATCCAATATAACTGTGCCTGTTTGGATTAACTATATGAAATATATAATTTTTAAATCCTAAACTCGTGGCCTTTGGTCTATTTTATTGCAGTGAGTTCCACAGTTTGGTGTTTTGTTTTTTTTTACATTGAAATATTTTCTTTTTATCAGAATGAAGTTCGCTGCTTTTTAATTTAATTGACTGTCCCCTTGTCCTTGTGTATGAAAAAGTGCAAACACGAACAAAATTATCTTCTGTGCACCATTCATTTCTTACGTCACTCATGTTCCCACGTATTTGCCTTGTCTATAATCATAAATGGATTTTGTGAAGACATGAAAATAATTTTTCATGATATCTGTCCAACTCTAATCTTGGACAAGACCCATCTCTGAAATTTGAACACATATAAAGCACCAGCGAGCCTAATGAAGCCACAAGTTTGGTAGAATCTAGGCACAGCTGAGCTTAAACCAGCCAAAGGAATTAAACTCTAAGCCCTGGTCTACACTACGAGTTTAGGTCGAATTTAGCAGCCTTATATTGATTTAACCCTGCACCTGTCCACATGACGAAGCCATTATTTTTTACTTAAAGAGCTGTTAAAATCGATTTCAGTACTCCTTCCCCGATGAGGGGATTAGTGCTGAAATTGACCTTGCCAGGTTGAATTTGGGGTTATGTAGACGCAATTCGACGGTATTGGCCTCTGGGAGCTATCCCACAGTGCTCCATTGTGACCGCTCTGGACAGTGCTCTGAACTCAGGTGCCAGGTAGGCAGGAAAAGGCCCACGAACTTTTGAATCTCATTTCCTGTTTGGCCAGCATGATGATCTGCAGGTGAGTGCAGATCTCATCAGCAGAAGTGCCCATGATGGAGTCCCAGAATCGCAAAACATCCCCAGCATGGACCGAACAGGAGGTATGGGATTTGATCGCTGTATGGGGAGATGAATTCATGCTATCAGAACTCCATTTAAAAAGAGGAAATGCCCAAATATTTGAAAAAATCTCAAAGGGCATGAAGGACAGAGGCTATAACAGGGACCCGCAGCAGTGCCGCATGAAACTTAAGGAGCTGAGGCAAGCCTACCAAAAAACCAGAGAGGCAAACGGCTGCTCTGGGTCAGAGCCCCAGATATGCCACTTCTATGATGAGCTGCATGCCATTCTAGGTGGTGCAGCCACCACTACCCCACCCTCTGCTTTGACTGTGTCAATGGAATAGCACACAACAGGGATGCGGGTTTTGAGGACTATGACGATGAGGAGGAGCAGGTTGAAGATAGCTCACAGCAAGGAAGGGGAGAAACCGTATTCCCCAACAGTCAGGAACTGTTTCTCATCCCTGACCTGAAGTCAGTACCTCCCAAACCCACCAAAGGCTGCCTCCCGTACCCCCCAGCCAGAGAAGGGACCTCTGGTGAGTGTAAATATTATACATGGTTTAAAAGCAAGCATGTTTAATGATTAATTTGCCCTGGCATTCGTGGTCAGTTCAGCTACTGGAAAAGTCTGCTAACGTGTCTGGGGATGGAGCAGAAATCCTCCAGGGACATCTCCATAAAGCTCTCCTGGATGTACTCCCAAAGCCTTTGCGAAAGAAGGTTTCTGGGGAGGGCAGCCTTATTCCATCCTCCATGGTAGGACACTTTACCACGCCAGGCCAGTAGCACATAGTCTGAAGTCATTGAATAACAAAGCATGGCAGCATATGGTCCCAGTGTTTGCTGGCATTTAAACAATATCCATTCTTTATCTCTCTGTGTTATCCTCAGGAGAGTGATATCATTCCTTGTCACTTGGTTGAAATTGGGTGATTTTATTAAGGGGACATTCAGAAGTGCCCACTCCTGCTGGGCTCTTTGTCTGTGGCTGAACAGAAATGTTCCCCGCTGTTTGCCACGTGGGTGGGGGAGGGGTAAAGCAATCATCCCAGAGAATTGGGGTGGGGGGCTTTAGTTGGGTTTGTGCTGCACATGTTAACCTGAAAACTGCAGCCCTCCTCCTTTAAATGGCCAACCATTTTAAATATGGCCACCCAACGAGCTGCTGGTATGGGAAATGAGGGCACTGCTGTTTGAAACCATTCCCACATGTTATGAAGGTTAAAGAAGCAAAAGAACTGTGTCTTACCACGGCTGCCTGCAAGCCAAATTCTGTTGCCCATCTAAGCCTGCCGTGAAAAGATCTCTCACACCAAACATGGCATACCTCAATAAGAGGCAAAATGCGACCTTGTAACCAAAAGCACATGTGCTATGTAATGTTAACAGCAAGGTTTACCATGGGAAAGAGTCTACCCATTGTTCTCTAAAAACGTGTCTTTTTAACTACCACTCTCCTTTTTTTTCCCTCCACCAGCTGCAAATGTTTCAACGCTCACACTATCTTCTCCTTCCCAGAGGCTAGTGAAGATTAGAAGGCGAAAAAAATGCACTCGTGCTGATGAAATGTCTCTGAGCTCATGAGTCCTCCACACTGAAAGAGCCCAGCAGAATGCATGGAGGCAGAGACAATGTCAGAGTCCAGAAAAGCACAATATGAACTCGAGGACAGGTGGTCTTAGTAGAGTAGTTTGGGACGTGTTGTGAAGATGATAGGTGGCATTCAGCTTGGTGGAACAGAAAGCGCGAAAGGCGCATAGTTGCTGAGGGCTACTGAAGGAACAAACTGACTGATTTTTGGCATATTGGTGAAAGCGTTCAAGGAAAGGGCAGTGCTTGAGCACTGTAGTTCTCCAACATATAGCCTACTCAACCAATGGTGCTCATGATATGGCAAAGTTGGCGGGTGGCTCCAGGCACCCAACCACTCCCACTCCAAATCCAGAACCTGACTGTGCTCCATTGCAACTAGAAAATCTTTGCAGTTCAATTATAGAGTAATCTCCAGGTGCAGTGTGGCCTTGTCCTTCCCTCCTTCCCCACCCCACCCAGTGCTTCCCTTCTCCACCCACCCCTCCCGGGCTACCTTTGCAGCTATCCCCCTATTTGTGTGATGAATTAATAAAGAATGCATGAATGTGATGCAACAATGACTTCACTGCATCTGCAAGTGGTGATTGAAGGGGAGAGGGGAGGGTGGTTAGCTTACAGGGAAGTAAAGTGAATCAAGGAGGGGTGGGGGCTCATCAAGGAGAAACAAACAGAACTTTCACACCGTAGCCTGGCCAGTCATGAAATTGATTTTCAAAGCTTCTCTGATGTGCACCGTGCCCTCCTGTACTCTGCTTACCGCCCTGGTGTCTGGCTGTCTGTATTCAGCAGCCAGGTGATTTGCCTCAACCTCCCACCCCACCATAAACGTCTCCCCCTTACTCTCACAGATACTGTGGAGCGCACAGCAAGCGGAATCACCATGGGAATATTGGTTTTGCTGAGGTCTATCCAAGTCAGTAAACTGCGCCACCGCACTTTTAAATGTCCAAATGCACATTCTACCACCATTCTGCACTTGCTCAGCCTACAGTTGAACAGCTCTTGACTACTAGGTTCTGTCTATTGCCCGACCACAGTTAGGGAATCCCATTGTAGCAAAGCCATCCACTATGACTTGCACATTTCCCAGAGTCACTCTACTTGATATCAGCAGCTCTTTGACTGCGTTGGCTACTTGGATCACAGCAGCCCCCACAATAAATTTTCCCACGCCAAATTGATGCCTGACTGACCGGTAAATGTCTGGCGTTGCAAGCTTCCACAGGGCTATCGCCACTCACTCTCATCTTGGTATTCTTGTGCTTCAGGGCTGGGGAAAGCAAGTCACAAAGTTCCATGAAAGTGCCCTTACGCATGCGAAAGTTTCGCAGCCACTGGGAATCATCCCAGACCTGCAACACTATGCGGTCCCACCAATCTGTGCTTGTTTCCCGGGCCCAGAATCAGCGTTCCATGGCATGAACCTGCCCCATTAACATCATGATGTCCACATTGACAAAAGTCTGTGTCCATGGCCTCATTACTCTTGTCACCGTGCTGCCGTCGCCTCCTCACCTGGTTTTGCTTTTGCAGGTTCTGGTTCTGCATATACTACAGGATAACGTGTGTGGTGTTTACAGTGCTCATAATTGCGGTGGTAATCTGAGAGGCTCCATGCACTGAAAAAATATGTGAAATGATTGTCTGCTGTTGTTCTGATGGAGTGAGGGGTGAATGTTGACATGGCTTACAGAGTTGTCACATAAAATGGCCCCCTCAAGGATTGAACTCAAAACCCTGGGTTTAGCAGGCCAATGCTCAAACCACCAAGCTATCCCTCTCCCTACTCTTCACTGAGGGACGGACCTGGGTGGGGGGCAGATCAAATGAATACAAATCTGCTCTTTTTATTGTTTTGATCCATTCCATCTCTCTTATACATCTTAGGCTGGCAGCAGATGGTGCAGTACGATTGCTAGCCATTGTCATCTCCTGGCTGCTTGCCAGAAGATGGTGCAGTATGACTGCTGGCCATGGTCGTCTCCCATTTATGTCCAGGCACCCCCGACCAACCTTACCAAGATTGGCTAAAAGAGCACCCAGGAATACGATGACGAGGACTACCAGTCATAATGCACCATCTGCTGCCAAAAGGCAATGAGCTGCTGCTGTGTAGCAATGCAGTACCACATCTGCCAGCACCCAGGAGACGTACGGTGATGGTGAGCTGAACGGACTCCATGCTGGCCATGGTATGTCGTTTGCACAGGTAACCCAGGAAAAAAGGCGAGAAACAATTTATTGTCATTGCTTTCCGGGGGGGAGAGGGCTGACGACATGTACTCAGAACCACTTGCAACAATGTTTTTGCCTCATCAGGCATTGGGAGCTCAACCCAAAATTCCAATGGGCAGCGGAGACTCCGGGAATAGTGCAATGCTCCAAAAGTCGACGTTAGTCTCGGTACTGTTGATGCACTCTGCTAACTTAATGTGCTTAGTGGGGACACACACAATCAACTGTATAAAATCGGTTTCTAAAAAATCGACTTCTATAAATTGAACCTAATTTCATAGTGTAGACATACCCTAAGTGGCAAAATAATTGCAGGCCAAAAGACTTAATCCCAGAACCAACAGATCTATATTTCAAACAGATGACTGAACAAAAATGACGGTGTGTTTTTTCTAGCAAGGGACAAAATCCTTTGTACCAAAGGTTAATCTGACAAAATGTAGGATTATTGGATTTAAAACTGGAAAAAGTTAAGTAGCTCTTTCTACATATATTTAGATGCAGGTATGAAGCTCTTCTGAAGTTAAAATTAAGAGACCTTTAAAAATAAAGTGATGTAATCCTATTAGTAAAATATATTTGTTTGTCTAGTAAATGAAGAAAAGCTGAACAAGAGAAACTGTGGTATCCAATGCATTACTTATTCACAGGGATAAAACAAAGTAATATTATACCTAACTAAATGTTGCCGCCTACATTTATCTAGCTGTTTGTAATTTAATCACTGCTAAATGAGGATCACAATTTAATTAAAATTGAGATTAATGAATTGTTCCAATTGTTTGTATGGAAGATGCTATTTTCTTGACAAAACCACTTGAGGCAAAGAAAGCGCTTGCAACATTGCCTTAGGAACATTTCCTTCCAGTTACAAGCATTCAAAATAGAGTAAAAGCTGTGTTATCCCATACTTCATCAACCAGAAATCTCTATTAATCAGCATTTCTGATATCTCCCGATACAAATCTTCAATCTAGTAACTGGGATTAGTATACTGCCCAGGAAGTTATGCAACTGCACATTCTGCACTGTCTTATGCAAAAGAGGAAGAAGACAAGTAAGCAAGCTGAAATCAGGGATTTATTCAGAAATGCAGCTTCCAGGGTGTGTCCTAGGGTCATTACAAATTGAGCCCAATCTTCTACACCTACTACATCTACAATGATAATTGATGTTAATAATGACGACCCTGAGGCACTGCAAGGTCCTGAAGTGCGCTTTGAATCATCACAGAAAGATTAAATTATGTTCAGTATTGTTTCTTTTTTAGTGATCTGGGTGTACACCATACACTGCCCATAGTGATATGTAGTGTCATAAGATAACCTCGTGTATAGAAAACTTTATCTGCATACACCTAAGTGCTTCAAGAAACTAACCACTCTGCAGTACAGTACTAATACTGGGTTGGTGAGTACCTATATACTATTTTATACTTTATTCATTTTATTGTATTCTAATTCTTTAAAAATTGGTATTCCATTGGTAAGAATTACTCTTAGTTAACCAGAATTTTTGATTAACCAGCACCCGCCATCACCCCAACATGCCAGATAAAGTTTTACTGTAGCATCACCACATTATCTTAAACAGGAGGAAGAATTATTCCTACTCCTCCCCCAACCTGGAAGTTAATCTCTTTAATGTGGATCTCCCTTCTTCCCACAGATGAGGCTATGGTAGCTCTGCAACACCATTCCAACCCCTCCTTTATTTTCCAGACATGGCAGTTGCTCTTCTGCAGAGAAAGCAGTAAGAGTGGATGATTAGCCCTGTGAAGATTCCAAAAAGATAGCAGTCTAGGGATTATGTTTTCAAAAGCGTCTAAGTGACTTTGGAGCGCAAGTTCTATTTTCAGATGTAATTTAGGCACTTACAGCTAGATTTTTCAAAGGTATTTAGGGGTCTAAAGACATAGAGATGTGCTTTTGAAAATCCTGCTAGATACTTAAGCACATCAGGCACTGAATGCCCAATGATTTAATGGGGGTTTTGCCTAAGTAGGGACAGCAGACCCTATATTTATTAGAGATGATTGACACATGGTGGTGGAGGAAATCATAAGCTTTCTGTCCCCTGGTTTTTTATTAAATTTCAAATTTAGAAAAATTTCAACCACCTCCAATAAATAGAGAAACTCTAAAAAAGAAGTGAACAGAGAACAAGCAAATATTAGACAACACTTTTAAAACAGTTTACTTTAAAAAAAAAACTAGATAAAATCTTGTGAGGTTATATAGTAATGCAATAGATGAAGCATCCTTTACTGAAAAAGTAGACTAGGATAATGCAAGGCTGAGCAGAGTACCAATAAAGACGAAAAGAGGAGAAAAAGACACTTGGAATAAGGCATACTTGAGGAAATTTAAGCTAGTTATAGTAACAGCCTTAGTGGCAGTGCGTCTAAAAGTAGAAAGATAGATTTGGTAGAATTGGATGATCTTAAGTGTTATATTGGTATAGGAAAAAAATTGGGATTGGATAGGCACTTCATAAAATGAGAAATTGTATAATTCACCTAAGGCATCAGTTCTCTCAGAAAATTCCCACAGCCTGATAGGAAAGGCATGAGCACTTATGGCTGTCCTTCATTTTATCTGTGATTCAGATTAATTGAAACTCTTGCTACAATGATCAGAGTTCATCTAAAAAAATTGAAGGCATTTAGGAAGGGAAATTGACATACAAATTAAGCATGTATGAGAATGATCTACTAACTGTTCAAAAACTGATTTCTCCATCTTCTGTAACCTACCCATTATGAAATAGTAGGTAAGTGTAAGTTACAAAACTAATTGGAATATATCCAAGCATTTAGATATCGATTAACCCTCAAGATAACTCCGCTCATATTTTATTTAGAGGTTTTTCTGTGATGCTCATCTGTAATATCCCAGCACTTCAAACATTTTGCAAACTCATGTCCAACTCATGAGGTCTTGCTAAACCAAAACATGGCATAGGCGTAACTGTTCAGATGCATAAAAAAAGTTGCAGTTGCAGACCTAATGTATGCCCTCTCCAGGTGGTGTCCCATTTTATGTTTTTAATATGGTTGCCCACCCCCCTGCCCCAAACATGGAATATTAAGCCCAACTCTACTTTCTTTAAAATGTGGAGCTTATTATCTCTTTATGGAGATAAGTTTCTTGGGAAGATTCAAGAAAGGATTAGCCCTCTATATGAAAAATAGCATCTATCGTTGCACTAGCTAGGATAAAAACAATAAAGGCTAGCAGTCCTCTTCATGCTTCTAGGGAGAGGGGACAGATAAGCCTATTACCAATGGGGGAAGAAGAAGAAGATTTTTTGTGTGTGCTACAGTACTTAATTCAAGTGGATTAGGAGCATTTCATGCCTACAGGTAGCTGGCATTGGCTACCATTTGAAATAGATTACCAGGCTAGATGGACTGTATGTGGCCAAATCCACTGTCATGTTTCTAACAGAAGATGCAGCATTTTTATTGATATAAAACTAAAAAGTAGAGATTCCTGATTAACTCTTTCCTCAAAAATGAAGAGTACTTCCAGTCTTCTGAAATACAAGAAGAATACAAAAGGTCATGTATCTTTACAGAGATATGGCTTTAGAATAGAAAGAGTATTCTAAGAGAGAACTTTATAGCAAGGATACAGTGAGGTATAATGTGTGTATATGTAATTAGGGCTGTCATTTAATCACAGTTAACTCACAATTAATTCAAAAAATAAAATTAAAAAAATTAATCACGATTAATTGCACTGTTAAACAATAGAATACTAATTGAATTTTATTAAATATTTTTGGATTTTTTTCTATATTTCAAATATATTGATTTCAGTTACAACACAGAATACAAAGTATACAATGCTCACTTTATATTATTTTTATTACAAATATTTGCACTGTAAAAAATGATAAGAAATAGCATTTTTAAATTCACCTCATACAAGCACTGTAGTGCAGTCTTGTTATGATGAAAATGCAATTACAAATGTAGATTTTTGTTACATAACTGCA
Organism: Chelonoidis abingdonii; assembly: GCF_003597395.2. Classification (NCBI taxonomy): domain Eukaryota; kingdom Metazoa; phylum Chordata; order Testudines; family Testudinidae; genus Chelonoidis; species Chelonoidis abingdonii. The sequence goes on along the minus strand of NC_133769.1, from coordinate 63,161,493 downwards.
CTCAAAAATAAAACACTGTAAAACTTTAGATCCTGCAAGTCCACTCAGTTCAACTTCTTGTTCAGCCAATTGCTCAGATAAACAAGTTTGTTTACATTTATAGGAGATAATGCTGCCCGCTTTATTTACCACGTCACCTGAAAGTGAGAACAGGCATTCACATGGTCTTTTTGTAGTTGGCATTGCAACGTATTTATGTGCCAGATATGCTAAACATTCATATGCCCCTTCATGCTTCAGCCACCATCCAGAAGACATGCTTCCATGCTGATGATGCTCATTCAAAAAAAAAAAAAAAATTTGGTACCAAACTCCTTGGGGGAGAATTGCATGTCTCAGTCTTGGATGATGACTCAGCACATTGTTTTTCATTTTAAAAGCAGATTTTACAAAACACAAAGAAGGTACCAATGTGAGATTTCTAGAGATAGCTACAGCACTTGACCCAAAGTTTAAGAATCTAAAGTGCCTTCCAAAATCTGAGAGGGAGGAGGCGTGGAGCATGCTTTCAGAAGAGTTAAAAGAGCAACATTCCAATGAGGAAACTACAGAATCACCAAAAAAGAAAATCAGCCTTCTGCTGATGCCATCTGACTCAGATAATAAAAATGAACATGCATTGTTCCACGCCACTTTGGATTGTTATTGAGCAGAACCCATCATTAGCATGGATGCATGTCCTCTGGAATGGTGGTTGAAGCACGAAGTGACATATGAATCTTTAGTGCATCTGGTACATACATATCTTGTGATGCTGGCTACAACAGTTCCAATGCGAATGCCTCTTCTTTCTTTCAGGTGACATTGTAAACAAGATGCAGGCAGCATTATCTCCTGCAAATGTAAACAAACTTCTTTAAGTGATTGGCTGAACAAGAAGTAGGACTGAGTGAACTTGTAAGCTCTAAAGTTTTACATTGTTTTATTTTTGAGTGCAGTTATTTTTTGGTACATAATTCTACATTTGTAAGTTCAACTTTCATGATAAAGATATTGAACTACAGTACTTGTATGAGGCGAATTGAAAAATGCTATTTCTTTTGGTTTTTGCAGTGCAAATATTTGTAATAAAAATAATATAAAGTGAGCACTATACACTTTTATTCTGTGTTGTAATTGAAATCAACATATTTGAAAATGTAGAAAATATCCCAAAAAATTAAATAAATGGTATTCTATTGTTTAAACGCACGATTAATCACAATTAGTTTGTTTAATTGCTTGACAGCCTTATATGTAATTAATATCACATACCATGCATCAATTCTTTCTACATATGTGAAACATACATTATGTGGAGATTCTTGCATAATAGTAATACAGAAGTGAAACAAATGAAGAATTTTCATTACATTTCTAAATTAAATCAGAAACTCAGCAATTTCAGTTTTTGCAGTCTAACAGGATTCATGGTATGTAAAACAGAGAATGTGGAATCACATATCCATCAAATTATTAGACTGTATATCTAACTTTTTAATTAAAAAAATGAAAAAATCTGGAGACTAAAACAAAGTAATGCCAGAAATAGAGGAAAAACAGCAAGGACATGGAATATAGTAAAAATAGCTTGATAAGCACCTGTAAAACTGCTGCATACACAGTACATTCAAAATTACATGTCATGGTCTATAAATAAAGCATTTGCAACAGCTGAGTTATGAAAGGGCTCAGTCCAAGACTTCAAAAATGTATTTTGTTATTTATGTAAAAACATTTTGGTGAAATCAAAAGTCAAAGTCATCAAAATATTTAAAAATATAATCTGAAAGGGTTGGAACTTACTCAGACCCTATAGTGATGAGTATCACAGAAAAGAATTACAGTTGTAAAGGAAAAGATAGGTCTCTGAAACCTTTTAAATACCCCCAATGTATGTTTAATACCAATTTAAATGTGAACAGATATAAATTTTGGATTAAAACAGGAATTTGGATGTTCAGATTCTTAAAATTATTATCCCTCTCATGCTCTCCAATACATACTGCAGCAACAACTATAAATCCCTATGTAGTATAGGTAAATATATGGAAATTAAAAATCATTATGCAGCTGTCTCTACAAAGTGTTTTGAATTGCTAGATTGTTAGGGATGGACAAACCTAAAGTAAACTCCAAAATGAAATCAAACATGCTCTTTTAATGGGTTTTTTTGGGGGTGGGGAGGAAAGGAGGAGGAAGGGCATGATTCCTTACTCAGAAATCAAATCTGGTTCCTATCAGGAACTCACATACAATTAAAGATGCAATATAAAAACTTTGCTGGAAATCAATATCTGCATGCTTCCTCCACTTCCACTAACTCTTCCTGAGCTACTCCTGCTATTGTGATTATCTTGTTTATATGCACATATAATTTTTGTATCTGAAGTTATGAATATTGGCTATGTACCGGCATCATACATATGTGCTGTATTCCGGGGTAACAACCACCAGGTAAAATTTACATTAAGTCCAGATGACCCATCAAGGATACTCCCAATGGGCCATAGAAGAAACGCATTCCAGCCCTGATAGTTCTTCCCCTGGACGCCTCAGCAAGAATATAGGCAATTGCTACCCCCTGTGAGTCATGTAAGGATATGTGATAAGCTCATATGACCCCTGACTTCATCTTAGGCCAGTAACTTTCCACAGAGACAGTACATTTCCAGGCACATGGCAAAAGATGAAAAAAGACTCCTGAGATCTCCATTTATGCTTCTTTTTCTGCTCTGATTCTCTGGACTGTGGATTTACAACAAAAAGGAAAATTTTGAATTATGGGCTGAGGACCTTCTATTACTGGGTAAGAGCTGAGTTATATATTGACCTGGCTATGTAGCTGATCTCATGAGATTGGAAGAACCCTTTGTTTGATAAAATTGGTTTCAGTAACTACTCATCATAGCGTACCGTGACCAGACAGCAAGTGTGAAAAATCAGGACAGGGGTTGGGGGTAATAGGAGCCTATATAAGAATATCGGGACTGTCCCTATAAAATCAGGACATCTGGTCACCCTATCATAGAGTCCAGTGTCTGGGTTGTGAGACAAGGGCTGGAATGTGCAAGGAGACTGCATCTTTAATTTTCTGTTAACCAATGAGGTGATACAGAAGTTCACGTCTATTACTGGCTTGGTATAATCTAATGCTAGAGTAACCACCTAGTTTGGGATGTGTCTGCCCTATTTCTCAGCAGTTGGTCCTGAATTTGGCACTCAGATGTGACCCACTGAGGCACGGTGACAATCCCTCACCCATCCTATTCAGTACCTTTAAATCACATCTAATTCTGGTAACTCAAGTATTTTCTCCAGTCTCAAAGAGCAGGTTGTTAATCAAGGAAATAAGGCATAGTTAATTATGTGCATGAGTTGTGCTTTAAATTACTCTTATTAGCTGTGTTCATCACTTCCTAGCATATAAACCAGGCGTGACATTGCAGTTCTTCCCTTCACTGCTGCTCACAGAGATTACAGACTTAATCCAATTAGCAAGTGTATCCTCATGAGAAAAGTGAAAAAATGCTGACTGTTGCAATGACTGCCATTAGTGAACTTCTAGTACAAGATTCTCTAATAGACATCTACAGGCACTAAGGTGTCACATTAGGCAGCAGACACATAATGAAACATTTCAAATATAAGACTGATCTTTCCAACAACGTAAGTGATGCCACCACCACTACCTCTTAATAGAAAGGGGAAAATATTACAGTTTGAAGCAACTATATCTGAGTAGACATGGTTGTGGGGTGAAAGAGAAATGCATTGATGTGAAAGATACGTACCCCTGCATGTATGTAGTTATGTATATACGTTTAAAGGAGATAGCATGCATCAATTGCAGCTGCTTGAGTACCACACACACTATCCTAAATTGCACTTAAATCTGCATGTCAATACAAGTGCAACAGAAAGGATAATATGATTATGTAAATAAGATTACCATGGAGTGTGTCAGGGAGCAGAGGTTAGGAATGTTTGCAAGTGATAACACAATATTGAGCATTATGTCCAATTATTATGCATACAGGAAATTCACAAGCAGATTTTGAGGACCTGTGTGGTAATCTTTTCATGACTGCCTTTTAATTGATAAACTCAAAAAAGACTGAAAGAGATTCATTGCTTTGTATTTCCTGTAAACTATTCCATGTTTAGCCTGATTCTGTAGTTGGCCTCATTAAAAAGGTAGTCTCCATATTGCTCTTTTTAAAATTGAATCTGCAATCCGAATTTTATGCTGACTAAATGTGCCTAAAAAGCAAAAACTGTGTCTGACACCTCCTTTTGTGTCTCTATGTTCCTTCCTGTGTTCTACATTCCATATATTTCTGGTTTCGTTTAGAGTGGTTACTGTCTCCGAAGTGGAGAAATCCAAGGTTATGTTTTCCACTGTTTTGATGTATGTATTTCATGCTGAAAGTTTTACCTAGCAGGCAACCACACACCGAGATTGTTGTCTGTCAAATTAACTGTGTGTGGGTAACATACCTGCATGAATAGAACAGTGTGGTCCAGGGAAAATATTATCTTTTTTTAAAGATAGCTAACATTTTGGGGGTGCGGGTAGGAGTAGAAATCAAGAACAGAGTAACAGCGAAAGACACTCAGTGAGAGCTCCTAAAGTCAGTTCAGATTAGTATTTTTTTTTAAAAAACATGATGAAATAAAAATCAAAAGACTAAACTACAGAACAGAGACTAATAATCTCCATGCTCCCTTACGAGACCTTATCAGAAAGATACAGCTGTTACCCCAGCCACTATTGCATAGTGAGACACAGATAAGTCATGTTCAGTTAAGAAATAAAGTTTCAGCAACAAAAACTCATTGCATAGTATCTTGGGAACTACAGTGAAAATGACTTGGTTGGCATAGCCCCAAAAAGCAAACATTGCTGTGGGGACAGAAAGCTTACTCTAATGAGGCCGCAATATGTATTTTGCCCTCTTAAAGCTCATTACTATGGTTCAGATGTTTCCTGGGTGTATCCTCAAATGATCCAGAGAATTACATAAAACTATTACCTAATCAACATGCAAAATTCATTGATGTGTGAATTAATTAAGCAATAAATGTGCTCATTAAACAGGAATTGGAAATAGATAAGACTTTAGGGTCAAGTCCTTCAACAGCCAAGTCTACCTCAAGATAATCTAGTACAGATGCAATTTATTAGCTTAACAATTTCATGAAATCTCATATAGTTAGAAAAGATTTAATCAGTGTTTATACTTATTTGACTAGAACTACATGCAAAGAATCTCAGAGTTGGAAAAATATTATGAAAATAGATCTATCTTACCTTTTGGAATAAGATTGCTTGCTATCTGCCATGAAGTATGACAATTTTTGAAATGAAAAAGGGTATTTTATTATAAATAAATTCTACAAAAAACTTGAGAAACATTGCTATTAAAATGACAAAGTTCCACCAGCTGTAAATCTAAAAAAGGAACCTTAAGATTCTATCCAGAGCATGATGGTGTCATTTTTCATGATTAAATGTATGATCATTACTAGAAAGAGCACATATTTGCCACTGAACGATTTCATTAAATCTTGTAAAACAAATTTATACATGTGAGAATCAGATGTTGTAGGGTGCATCTAACTCAGAGTTCTTTATAAAGAAAAAAATAAATCCTTACTCCAGTTGATAAAAAAGCCTGCACAAGTAGTCCCATTGAAATCAAGGACTACTCATGTTAGCAATTAATCACCAAGGGGTTTTGGGACCCTTTTTTGGGTAACCTTATTTCTAAATTTAAACTAAACCTTTGGACTAAGAGAACTGAAAGATTCTTCACACAGGAGATACAGGTAATATTAAAAAGTTTCAGTTTGACTTTCAGGGTGTATTTTGCAGAAAGAAATGCAGTTTTTCAGATCATATATAAGTTCTATGAAAAAAAATTGAGAGAAGAATGCAAAAGCAGACAACAGGTAGCACAATGTTATTTAGCTAACATTTTACTCCAGAGACTTGAATTTCTATGTATTTAAGTTCTTGTTATATCACAATCATCACTGCAGTATTTGATCACCCATGATTGGAAATCTCAAACCATCACACATTTCATAATTGGCAGTGCCTGCCCTGGGAAAACTAAGATCTATAGGTAAAATAGCAAAGTGAGCAGGTCAAGCCTGAAAGCCTGAAGGGCATTAGTAAAGAGATGTATGGAAGTCTGGATTGTGCATAACTACAGTATGCTTGACTGAGTCCAGACTGAACGATCAGACTTCCAAGATAACAAACAAGGAGAGAATTTTGTTTTAAGCATCTTTCTTTAGAATACTTCATTCCTAGCCCATAGACACACTGGCCTGGATTTTCAGTGCATTTGCATATCTTAAGTGGCCACAGGAAGATCCACCTGGGTAGGGATCATCTGACAACCTTTGAGCATGGTTGAGACAGATCCCCAGCTGCTGTAAAGGTCCCTGAGGGAAATTGGCAGCTGGAGCAATTTACAGCAGCTTCCAGGAAGCTCTAGGCTGCATCAGGGATTAGGGTAGCAGCAACAAGGCTCAGGAATGTTGGGACAAGACACAGGCGAGCCCTGCAACCAGCTTTTGCACTCCTCAGGGTCAAGTACACTTTTCTTAAGGATGACCAAAACTCTAAATCCAAACATCTTAGTTAAGCCACATTCTGAATCGGATCTTTTCAACCTGCCCCAATGCCAAATGCAAAGACCCCCTTACTGCCTGTGATGTGCTGGAGAAGTTTGGATTCCCAACTGCTAGGCTGGCTCTGATCTGTATCATGAACTGAATGGAAACCACAGTACAAAGACTACTAATCTATAGCCTAGTCCATCTGTTAGTTGATTCTACAGGAAAACTGAAGATAGAAGGGGCAGATCTGAACTAAAAAGCAGAGCTAATTTTGAGCTTTCTCAAAGTTCATAACTTTAAAGGCCAGAAAAGACTATGGTTAACTTGTCTGATCACCTGCGTAACACAGGTAATAGAATTTCACCCAGTAATCTTTGAAGCGGAGGGAATTATTCTTTCATGCTGTTACTTGGTGGTTAATCTACAACATCTCTTTAGAAAGATATTCACCATCTGCGTAAAGACTCCAGGTGATGAAGAGTTTTTAAATTCATGGTACTGATGCATGGTTATCATGGATTACGTAAACATAATAGATGTGTATGGTACAGCTAGGGGGTTTTTTTGTGAAAATTTGAATAATATTTGTTAAAAAAAAATTCAACCAGCTCTACTACATGGTGCTTTAAGTCCTGAACCTCCATAATAACATCACTGAGAGCTTTATCAAACTTTCTGTTGCCTTCAGCAAGTCACCAAATTGCTCTGTGCCTTCATTACCATCTGTAAAATGGGCATAGTACTATCTTTCTCCCACCCATTCTCTGTCTTATCTATTTAGATTTTAGTGTTTTTTCAGGGCAGAGAGAATTTTTTAATGGGTTTGCATATTGCATAGAACAATGGTGTCCTGATTTCAGTTTGGGCCTCTAAGCAGTACCATAAATCAAATAATAAAAATGTGGTTAAGATATACAAATGATATACAAACAACAAAAGGAACAAAGGTGTTAACACAGTTATCTCCTCCATCCATCCAAATTATTTTTTAACTTCCAACTTGTTGACAGTGTTGAATAGCAAATTGTTGCCAGCACCATCCAGCTTTAGCGTGTGTGTGTATAAATTCTGTAGTCTATACAGAATGCAAATACATGCAAATCACTTCTTTCCAGATCTCCTTTAGAGAATGTAATGAAGAATGGGAGCAAAGGTAAAGGATTAAGGACCTGCTACCAGGACTGTCCTCTGCAAGATGCTTCATGCAATAATATCTGAGCTCCAGAGAGGTCTGCAGTGGCCCAGGAAACAGCTTGCAGGATCAGAGCCCAAAACTTCCCATTTTAAAATTTCACAGAGATACAAAGTGAAATCTTGCCCCATTGAAGTCAATGGAAATTTTTCCTTGGACCTCCAGGGATCCAGAATTTCATCCATAGTAAAGAACACTTAGCTATTTATTTATTAATGCAAAATTCACATCAATCCAGTTTGTACTGCTGACAAAAAAAAAATCAAAATAAATAAATCCTTGTATATCTTCAGTATCAAAGTACCTGTCTCCAATGGTCACTATTCTGAACCCAATTTTCAAATAGAGATGCCTAAAATTTGTCTGCAAAAGGCAAGCGCTTGTCTAGAACAGGCCAACTAAGTCTCTGTACCTAAACTTAAGTGCTTGTTTGCAACAAATTCTCTGTATCCTGAGAGCATCAACAATGAGGCCAGTTAGTATCATTAACCCTTGTGAAATGGATATCTGTGCACTGGGATCTAGACTGAAAGCACCTATTCATCCCACATAGCTGACTACAGGAATCAGAGAATGACTTTCAGTCACTATCGACCAAGGTCAGATAGGGATCTTGACCTATTAGTAAAAGTACCAGCTATCCAAATTAAAACCCAACTGTATGTTCTTAAAGACGTTTAGAGATACAGCAGATCCATAACTTTAAAGTGAATTTCTTCCTGTCTTTCCCCTATCTGAGCTGCATGACCTGTTTGACCCTTTTTGAAGTTTAAGGGCTGTAATAAAATGTGTTGTTTTAATGAAATGTTAAACTGCAAGGTAATTGTCATGTGACCTCATTCCTGTTTTGCGCTCAAAGATTCTCATTTGTAATGGGCTGAATATTTTTACAACATACCAGAGGTTGCAGGGGACATTCTGCATATACCCCATAAGCAGTATCACAGGTTATTAAACCATAAATTCAGTCTCTTTTTTTCTACAAGGATGACAATTCCTCTGCTGCTCCCATGACAGTACTGCTTGAGAACAGCATCTGTATGGTATGTTCCTATGAGGAATATTTGGGAAATAATTCTGAGATGACTTCAGCAGACCAATATGTCAAAAATACTGGTGCTGTACCTCAAGCGTAAATGAAAAAAGTGGCTAGTCTACTTCTTTTTATAACAAAGTACTTCATCAGCTTTAAGAAATAAAAGGAACTTTGTTTTAGATTGTGATTTTAGACACAGCCTTGATCAAAGGGTGGTGTGTTAAATTGTACCACTCCACGAGCAGACCAAGGAGGCATAATGACTGAGACTATACAGCAAAAGTTGTGCCTGGGCTAGCCTGACCAAGCAATCCAGGTAGCGTGGGAAACAATTGCAACAAACAGTAAAAGTAGCACAAAGCCAGCATGGACCCTGGGTTCATACTCAGATCACTGGACTTCTCTGAAGCCTGTGCAACATTGTCTTCACTAAAACAACGAGGAGTCCGGTGGCACCCTAAAGATTAACGGATTTATTTGGGCATAAGGTTTCGTGGGTAAAAAAATCCCACTTCTTCAGATGCAACATTTACCCATGAAAGCTTTTGCCCAAATAAATTTGTTAGTCTTTAAGGTGCCACTGGACTCCTTGCTGTTTTTGTGGATACAGACTAACACGGCTACCCCTCTGATAATTGTCTTCACTGCTATTGTTATCCACCTTGTCTAGGTCAGGTTGGCTAATCTATGAAGAGCTTTTGCTGTGAAGACTTACAACTCATATAGAGGAATGTTTCTAAGGGTAGCAAGGGCAAATTACGGCCATTAGCCTGAAAACACACACGTGACGCAAGCTTATGACACTACTGGCATCAGCTTGGCCAGCAAAGGGTAACTGAAGCCAAACTCTCACCTCATCTACTCATCCCCTGCCCCTTTATTCTCCCTTGCTATAGAGCAAATGATTGAGTGTTAGTAAGCAGCATGCAGCACAGGCTTATTTCTCATCAACCAGAATCTAGGTGCAGGGCAGTAAGAAGAGTAGGATTCTTACTCCTTTGTATAGGCACAGAGTCAAATTTAGGCACCTAAACATACAGATAGGTGCCTAGACACATAAGTCCTATTAAAAAAGATGGAAGTTAGGTAGCAAATGGGGGGGGTCTAAATACCTTTAAAATCTGGCCTAGAGTTCAAGTCATAATCTAGCCCATTCATTAATAGATATGGTTATGAATTTGCAGATTGAGAAGCTATCACTACTATTTAAAATGTTTCCCATCCTAAAAATAATTTTCTGTCTCCTAACTTGATTTAGTTTTGTTGTAGAACCACTTGCTATTGTATTCAAAGGGTAAAACTTTAGAGATAATCTGGATCTCTTATTTTACCTGGGTCTTCTTATCATCTAACTTCTACTTTAATGGGGAGATGATTGACAATGTCTTTTCTATTTTTCTTCCCATCTTCCTCCTCCTCCTGCATACCTTTTAAACATAATTGCTTCTATTTTGGAAGTGTTTAATATTTTAGGCCAATACAATTTAGAAAACTGAAATATTTTATTCTGATATTTTGAATTGGACAAAAACTATAAAGTTTGATATGTTGATATCTATTTTTGCATAAAGTATGCTTTTTATACCATTTGCTCTTTTTTTTTTGCATGCAAGAAGTAATTCCTCCTTATTATTTCCATACCTGAAAATTAAGTTCTGATTTTTTTAACTAAAAGTTTTGAAAAGTTAAAAGAAATTCAAAGCATGTGTACTGGACTGTAAACAGTAATTCCATGCTCCCCCTGTTTGCTTATACATGGATTTTTGGGGTAGAGGTAGGGGCTGTCTTGACATTAGATGTGCCTAAGACAATGGGAGTCCTAACTGGGATCTCTAGGTACTACTGCAGTATAAATATTTATTAAAAACTACCAGCAGCAAGAGCAAATGGACATTCAGATTGTTGGTACTTATTAAGAAAGGAAATACCAGGCATCTAGTTGAGACTTCAGAAGCAATTGCAAGGACATGTAGTGACATGGTCATTTATGTGCACAGTTGGCATTTTGGATACAGTCATATGATTTTTTCAATACATTTACAAAGTAAAATTATTTAATGGGGACTACAGAGGGTTTTGTGATTCAGGTACAGGACTAGGAGCCAGGAGACTTGGAATCAACTAATGCATTGATTCAGTCTAGACACAAAATTGTACTATTAATATTGATAATTACATTTTAAAATACTAAGTTAAAAAGCACATTAAGGTTGCAAAAATCAAGTAAACAGGAGTTAGAAAATGCCAGAATTAAGGCTGCTTGTGAAACCTTAACTGAGCTCTCTGGTGCATATGCATAATGATTATTAATTATTTTTAATGCGACCCCACTTCAATCAGTAAATGAGTAGTTAATATTTCTTTTTATCCTCCACATTTAGGGTGTGACCTTACGTCTTATTTACTGCACATCAGTCAAACCTTGACTGAATAGAAAAGTATTAATTACCTTGTGCCATTTCTAAATCATAGCACTATAGTATCTGAGCTCTTCACAAACACAAATTAATTTATCTTCACAGCACCCCTGCAAGATTAGGTGATGGAGTTATCCCTATTTTATAGCTGGAGAATTGAGGCACGGAGAGATTAAGGCCACGATCATTAGAAGTATGCATTATTTTGGGAGCCCACCAAGAGACATTGAGGGCCTTATTTTTCAGAGTACTTAGAATTTTTATAACATTTTATGTTCAGAGGACAGCTGTGATTGATTTCTGTTGCAGTTGTGAGGACTCAGTTCTTCTGCAGCTCTAGCGAGCTCATGTAGGGCAAACAGAAAAATAAGGAAAACACAATTAGAAGTCAACTGTGAAAACATTTTTTGAAAGTGACTTGACCAGGCCCATCATCACACAAACTGAGGGAAAACAACAACAACAAAAAAGCCCACAAAAAAACCCAAACAAATTCTATCATGTAGAACCATATTAACCCTTAATCTGTTTTATCAGCATCACTCAAACCTTTAGATTCACAGTATAAACCTCTACAACTTGGACTAACTTTGTAACTGGTAACAGTTGTCTACTATTATCTTCTCTGTGGACCAGCCACTCGATGGAGGATGAGTCACAAACTTTTCCATTGCTATTTGCAGATATCAGAGGAGTGTAGAGACAGAGGACTGCTGGTTCTATTCCAGGTTCTTTGGGGACGTGAGTTCTTTTGGTTACAAGCTCTTATGCCCCTATGACGCTAGCCTGTCTCTGGTTCAGTCTACCCTTAAGTTATATTGCCATAACTAATCAGTGGTATTAAAACTGCAATCGACATAGCTACATCAGCATAACCCCCCTCCCCTCACTATAGTCACAGTTACTTTGATGGAACAAGGCTTCTGCTGATGTACCTAATGTCATTCGGAGAAGTGGTATTCCTACACAGAAAAAAAAGCAAGTGATTTGGATGATAGGATTAAAATTCAAAATGATCTGGACAAACTGGAGAAATGGTCTGAAGAAAATATATGAAATTCAATAAGGACAAATGCAAAATACTCTACTTAGGAAGAAACAATCAGTTGCACACATACAAAATAGGAAGTGACTGCCTAGAAAGAGAGATTGCGGAAAGGGATCTGGGGGTCATAGTTGATCACAAGCTAAATATGACAGTGTAACACTGTTGCAAAAAAAGCAAACATTATTCTGGGATGTGTTAGCAGGAGTGTTGTAAGCAAGACACAAGAAGTAATTATTCTGCTTCACTTCTGAGTGCCACATCTCTGGAAAGATGTGGACAAATTGGAGAAAGTCCAGAGAAGAGGAACAAAAATGATTAAAGGTCCAGAAAACATGACCTATGAGGGAAGATTGAAAAAACTCGGTTTGTTTAGTCTGGAGAAGAGAAGACTGAGAGGGGACATGATAACAGTTTTCAAGTACGTAAAAGGTGGTTACAAGGAGGCAGGAGAAAAATTATTCTCCTTAAACTCTGAGGCTAGGAGAAGCAGCAATGGTCTTAAATTGCAGCAAGGGAGGTTTAAATTAGATATTAGGAAAAACTTCCTGTTTGGGTGGTTAAGCACTGGAATAAATTGCCTAGGAAGGTTATGGAATCTCCATTATTAGAGATTTTTAAGAAGAGGTTAGACAAACACCTGTCAGGGATGGTCTTGCTAATACTTAGTCCTGCCATGAGTTCAGGGGACTGGATTAGATGACCTCTCGAGGTCCCTACGATTCTAGGATTCTATGATCATGGGTAATCTTCAAAGAAGGGCTGACCTGAACAGTCAGATCAGGGTTAGTAGAGGTTGACTATTGTTTCACACTGAATAGGAGTAGGTAAAAGCCTCTCTGCAAGCTATGAGCTTTCCAGCTCTTTTGTGTTGTAGCTTAGCAATAATTCCTTGCAATTTTCTCTTTACAATAAAAAGAAATATTTAGGTAGACTTCCCTTGGATCTTCATCAAGAGCCTTCAATGAGGCCAAATTCTATTTGTCAAAACTCCCATTGGAAACCTCATTTGCCCGAATAAAGAAAGACTTGACAATTTATAACTATGGTAAATGTATTCCATTGGTTTCACATAGTATATTAACTAACAAATATGGGTTTCTCTTTAAATATTTTTTCTTTTGAAAATATGTCTAAGTTACAAAGAAAATTTCAGCCATTAACGTTTCCCTCTAACAAGTTTTCAAAAGTTTGTAAAGATCAATTCAGGGTGGATTTCCTTCAAAAATTGTCATTATTACTTTGAAAGTAAAAGAGGAGTGTCCATTTCTTAAGAAATCCCACAAGTCTATAGAAAGTCAGCAAGATGAAATCTCCTAAATATATGCTTAATGATAGGTGGACATCTTGGTTTAGGTTTGACTCATATTGCATAAAAATAGTCATTTTGGAAACCTATAACTCAGTTATATTCATGTATTCTATGCTCCAACATAACAGTACTCAAGCAACCATCTGCTTCATCAAGTTAAATGTGTTTTCCCTGTTTTTTATCATCTTCATCTCTAGTCCCATATTTACCATAGTCTAAATCAGCACAGTCCTTTTACATTATTTAAAAAACCCTGGCTAATTGGTGCCCTCCCTACTAGCAAAATAAAAAAGTTGTAATATTTAGTGTTTTGCTTCCTAGCTATGTTGCAAAACTTGCTACTAAAGCCATCATCCATCTTTGACAACACAAAACAAATGCAAGAACTTCAGAGCCTACTGAAAATTGCAATCAAGGCATCAACAAGATGTAGTTATTAATTATAATACTCTATTACAAAGGCTGAAAAAATTTAAAATGTTTTTGACATTTCTTCAAGGACATCTATACCACAGAAACAGGATAGTGACTAGTACTGAATCACAAGCTTAATGACTTCTTAATTTTTTAAGGAATATGACCAACTTCCATTAAGTGCATGCTGCTTTCAGTCTCTATGTAGAAAGTCAAAAGCATCAAAATCAATATTTTAAAGAACTTCCTTTTAGGCCTATAATCAATGCTCACCAATGCTGAACAAACATCAATTATTAACAATGGATGTGGTTTGGGTTGTTTTACTTATGTCTGCTTTTAGAGTACTTGTAGAGGATTGCTACTGTCAAGTGCACCCATTAAATAGAGATCATAGCCCTGAAAGGAAGAAAAAGGGTCAAAACTGTTGACAAGTAACTAGTCTCAGATACTTTGTTTAGGTTCTAAATTTCACTTTCCAAAGCGCTCCAAAATCTTCTGCTTAATCTGAATTTCACCATTTGTGTGCGTGCCTCTGAAAAGGCAGAACTTATTGCAAAATACAAAATGTATAATAAAAATGAAGGGGAGATCCTCAGCTGATGTAAGTTGCCATAGCTCTATTGACTTCAGTGGAACTATGTTTTAGGATTTGTCCCAGAGCTGTAAAAGGGATTAACACAATGTATTAATCTTGAGCTCAGCTACTGAATACTTTTAGGCTGAAATCCATCTGTATTTTAAGTATTGTAAGTGGTGCTCAGGACTTGTGCTGGCTCTCTACACAGATGTGAATTTCATCTGTAATGAGTATTAATACAGGTATCAAGGGAAGAAGATAAATTCCATCATTTACATGCACCCGCACTGGTCAGTCAATGAAATAGTTACCACTGCTTTTCTTGTCTCTGACAGCAAAACCAGGAATGATGCTTCGCTGCAGGCGTAAAGGAGAGCAGAGGAAACATTTTTAGACAAATTCCAAACTTTCATTTTTTGTTTTGTGAAAGTTTGTATCTAAATCTAAAAGCTACTTAATGGTCACTGAGTTAAGCAGGGGTTGTTATCAAATAGTCTGTATTAGATTTTGTTTGGTAAAAGAGGATTTGGTGACAGCAGAGGCATGATGAAATTTAGGAATCTTGGGTTCCATTGCAAATTCTGGAGGCAAGGGTATGCTACTAGGCACAGATTTCTTCTTTGTATCTCTAAGCTTGACTCCTTCTGCTCCATCCCCTCCTATCTTCCCAAACCTTGTCTCTTCTCCACCCCTGAAACCTCACCCTAATTCCATTCTCCTCATCTAGCCAGTCCCAGCTCCTCAGGCCTTTCATCTTAATCCAAGACTCCTTGACCGGCAAATCTTAGTTGTGTAACTCTCCTTTCCCGTCTCCCCGTCCCAACAAATCCTTGTTCTTAGGGTCTGTCCACACTACTACTGGATCGGCAGGCAGTGATCGATCCAGTGAGGGTTGATTTATCACGTCTAGTCTAGATACGATAAATCGACCCCCGAGCGCTCTCCCGTCAACTCCTGTACTCCACCGCCACCTGAGGCGCAGGCAGAGTCGATGTGGGAGTGGCAGCAGTTGACTCACCGCAGTGAAGACACCACAGTGAGTAGGTCTAAGTACGTTGACTTCAGCTATGTTATTCATGTAGCTGAAGTTGCATAACTTAGATTGATCCCTCCCCCACCCTGCCCCCATCCAGTGAGACCAGGCCTCAGTCTCCTTTCCTAGTCAGTTCCAATTCTCCTCTTCCAAGCTCCTGTTCTGATCCGTCTCTCCCTCACCCTGGTTTCTACTCTCCTCCAGCCCATATTTCCCATCCCCACTGGCTCCCAGTACCAAATCTTCCTCCCCATTGTCCAATCTCAGTATTCACCTGCCCAGGTTCTGTGTCCTAGTTTACTAATCCCACCCCTCCTGCAGATCTAGCTATTGTCCCTTCTACATTTGAATCAGACAGCTTCCCTCACCACAATGCCTGGGCTCAGCAAGGAATCATTAAGAGTACAGCAAACACAGGTTCCCTGCCTTAGTTCAAGTGCCCAGTCAAAACCTAGTATGGCACAAAACATCCCAGAGCTGCAATTGTAGGGAAGTCCTGCTTAGTCCACTGTGGCCTGAGGCATAACATGCTCAGTGCAAATGGAATCTTCAGAGAATTTAGCTGCTAAAATCTAAGAAGGCTATACTGAGCACATGCAAACTGAGATTTTTCGAGGTAGCAGAGACCGGGGTGCCAAAATACAAGTTAGCCCTGGGCACCATTTTCCCTAACTCCAGCCCTGCACCTACCAGGGAAAATTTCAATGCAAACAGTTGAAGTTTGGCAAAATTATAATAATCTGAAAACAGGATCTTATCATGGAAAGCATCAAGCAACTTTACTAATAAACAGTGCTACCTAGTCTACCTATAATTAAACAACAGAAGAGCTGGTCAAATTTCAGAAAAGCTATTTTTCAAATAGTTTAGCAGAACAGTGCCAAGTCTCCTTGAGCAATTTACTTGAGTTGTACAGCCAGTTCTAAAATATGCCAATTGAATAAGAGGGGAAAATTGAGGACTTTTTAAAAAATGAAAGATGACACTGTTTGAAAAAATAATGCATTCAGCAAATATCTGACCACCTCTGAATAATGTGCATATCCAATTGGCATGGATGTAGCTAAATATCAATCTAAAACTAAGGGTAGCCACTAAGCAAGGGGAGCAGCTGAGATGGGTATATATAACTGGTAATAGCAGGCCCTTCAAACTCACTGTACTGATGATGTTAAGAACAACTACCATAAGAAGAATAACCCAGGAATTCTGCTATTCAGTTTAATCTAGGCGCTAGCAAAATTTAATATGATCATGTTATTAGAAGTGGCAGTTAAACTGCATAACGTGAGCATTTTAATAATCACTCAAACAGTTTTGCTAACAGCTGGAGTGCAGAACAGTACTTTTCAAGCTGACTTCTTCTAAATTCAGCTTTCTACTATTGTTCCCCTGATAGACAGAAGTATACCATATCTCAATATGCTCCTCTCAACAGGAATGGCGATATTTTAACTCCAAAAGTGAAATGGATCTAACATTAACTGCACTTTATGAAAAGCATGTTTTTTTCCTGGTAAACACTTGGTCTATTGTATTTGCACTTCATTCTTTAAATGTGTGAGTTGACCTTTTATTGCTTCTATTTAACAATGTGTCCCCCCCACCACACCCATAAAGTAAAGTCTGGTTTATTTATATCTTAAAAGTCTGAGTTGAAATGTCAGATACAATCCCTGGGATATAACATTATATATATAAAGTTCTTAAGATAGGATGTGTTCAGTGCACAAGAATGATTATAAATAAGTAGGTGAGGATACATTGTATTTAGATCAATGTGGGGATTTTTCAGTCACTATCGTTTATTTGGGATTTGCGGCATGGGGAACAAAGAGACAAGAATATCAGACCATGGGTTCAGATTAGACTTGGTTACACCAGATGACAACACCATTTTATTCTGCTTTGTTTTTTCCCTTTTTTAAAACAAATAAAGTCACTAGATTTTATGATTGTGGAGAAAATATGAAAATGTTAGGCAAAAATGAACCTATATAGCAGTGTCTATCAAAGCAAATAAAAGGGAGGGAGGATCACAGATCTTTACAATCTACAGTGAGTAGGATCTCATTTTGGTGCTATGAGTGGAAGGTGTTTTAGAGAAGGTTATTGTTTCCTCCCTCCATTCACACCCTGGAGCCAAAAGGGAGGAGAGGAGCATCTGAACCTATCACCAACTTTCTTCCCCATGGCACTGCCTAGGCCTTGGGCTGAGCCCTGCACTTACCTAGGGCTCTGGTCTTCAACATCCAGGTGTTCCACCACACTAGTCCAGTCATAGGAGGCTTAGCCCTCCAGCTATTTCTACTATACCTTCAGCCAGCCCTCTCTCCAAGAGCTGAAGACTGGCAGTCTCCTGTGCCTCTTGGTTTACTATCAACTGTGCTGCTGTTTTTCCCTTTTAAGCTCCTCCTTACAGATCTGACATTTCTTACAGGATGGCAGGGCTGGTCCATCTGAGCCCACAATAGTTTACTAATCCCGTGTTGCCCACTGTAGGGTTTATATACCCTATCACAGAGCCCCATCCAAAGAAAGCCAATGCCATAGAGACCAGTCTGCTGAGAAGGACCCTATCTCACAGAGCCTAGTGTAACATTCAAGCGTACCACCAACCAGCCATACTGTAAAGCACTGGAAGCCAGGTGTATAGGTTGGTGTGGGGCCAGGTGGTGCCTTTCCTGCCTCTAGTGGTTGTTGCCCCCTCTCTGAAGACCCAGGTAAATTTCCTTGTATCAGTTACACTTAGTTCAAGTTTTCAGGTTTTTCTTCATAATTATGTGGGTTACATTTTTTTTCTTCTCTTTTTTCCCTCCCTTTTTTAATGAAAGCTTAGATTCTGAGATTACCACATGACTGTAGAATCTGGAGATGTAGACACCTGCCTACAGTGTCTATGATTTACTTGAACTCCACTGAGGGGAAGCCAAGTCGGAGGAGCTAACATGATCATATTTTGCATATTTGCATAATCTGATGCAAGTGGCCTCTTATTTTGGTATCTTAAGTAAGCAAAACTCATCTTGCAAGTGAAAACTGGGAAAGTACTCCACTCCCATTCAAACCTTGATCAGACCTCCTCCTCTTGGCTCAAGGACAGGAGTTCTGCTAACACCCCTCTTCCACAGGAGAGTGAGAAGGAGCTGCTGCAGTTTGCTTCATGAAGTGGGGAGATACTGCCAGACTCTTGTGGGAAATCATAGGAGTGAGAGGAGGAGAAAAGAGATGGGCTTCATAAAAACTGGCAACCTGTCCAATTGCAAGAGGGAATGAGATTTTTTTTAAATGATATTTTAAAACTAAGTTTTATGCTAAAAAAGAAAAAAGAGGACTATGCCAAGAGATGACCACATAGTCACATGTTTAAAGAAGCTGGGAAATAAAAAGCAGAGACTTAAACACACAGACACACACAGAGAGAAAAAGGAATATCAGGAAGCTTTAAAGATCTATGCAAAAGGCCAATTGATAATGGTCAAACACAAAAGAAAATATTCAAGATTTTAAAAATAAGCACCCGCAAAAACGGAAGAGTGATTGTAGTTATAACTAGGAATGATAGAATGAAATAAAAGAAAGGAAGATTGAGACTGGATATCAGAATCAAATCCCTGATTGATGCAGTAGTCTGAGGGCTAGTCTCCCAAAAGAAATGGTGGAATTCCTATCACTTTGGCTATTTAAACAAGATCTGATTATTCACTAGAAAATACATTGTAGAGAACAAGTTTGCATTAATATGAGAGGAATTAAGAACCTGATAGATCTGTTCTTACTCCAGCTGTTATGATTCAGTTGAAAATATGTACTATAGGTATATGACCTTGATCGTGTAAACACTTATCCTCATACTTAGCTTCACCTGCCTGAATGTCAAGCGATGTCAGTGGGACTAAGCAGTGTGTAAATTAAACATACGTGCAGCGGCATGCCATTACAGGTTTAATTAGACATGCAACAACTCACTTGCAGTCTTTAGGTGGTCCAAAATGGCATTCTCCACGTGGCATGACCTCACATGTATGGCGAATATGAGATTACACTGCGCAGAGAATGCCATTTTATTCTACAAAATGACATCTTCCATGGTGGCTGGACAGAATCATCCAGTGGACAGAATCCAGCCTGCAGGTCACCAGTTAGACAAGGCAGCACCAGTCAGGCATACAGGACATGTAATGAATGCTTTGCATACATGCATATGTGTGAGTGGTTGCAGCATTGGGATCTATCTTATTTATATAGTGGCTTTTTATATGTGACAACTGTCTCAGGAATTTTCTCACTCCTAATATGGTGATCCTCAAATGTAAATAATACTTTTTCATGTATAGTAGGTTTTATATGAGACCTTATAAACTCTTGGTACATGTACCAGAGTCTGTCTGTAAAGGACCACTTGACCTCATGTGATATAACTGAAGGAATGTTCCTGGTGGTGTTCTTGTCATTTCTGTTTCTAATCCCTTGACTACAATGGAATTATTATTGAAAATTGTACTTATTACATTTACCCAAAAGACAGTTAAAGTGTTTCTTTGAAAATTAAGACTATTTCTGATCCATGTAACCTTGTAAGAGTAGCGAGGGAAAAGTCAGGCCCAAATGATATATCACCATGTGTTTTTAAACCTACTTTTAAAAAATCAAATGTCCCTTGAATTTGAAATGAAAATAGATATAAATCTCTCTTTTAGCCTTAGTTCAATCAGTTAATGTATCTAATCTACTTAAAGAAAAGCAATCCTGAAAATATTTAGCCTGGATTCAATGGCTAATGGGTTCTCTGGTGACTCACCATGACTGCCAGGCTCCACAGCTTGTCAAGTTTCACAAATTTCCTACAGTCAGAAAACTATCTAAATGAAAATGTATTGACTCAGAATGCTCTTTTTAAAGAAGAAAATGTATTTCCCATATTTCAAACAAGTGTTCAAACAACCAAAAATAGATACTTGGAATTTACCCAGTAATCCATTGGGGCACCTGAAAGAGCAAAAGGAATTTTCAGTACTTTGATGAGTCTGTCATTTAGAGACCATGGAAAAGCTGTTCAAACTTATTTTGACTTGAGTTTTTCCTAGATTTCTGTTTAATCCCAAATTACAACATATCCACTGGGATAAAATTATGGAACAAGGTCAAGAAAATGGCCTACTTAGTACATTTAAGTATTATATCAGATTACTGTATCACTATATTATTATTATTATGTTGTGGTGATTGGAGTGCTGGTGATGACAATATCTTGCCCAAATCTCTTGGGACTAATTCATTGCCTGCAGTTCTACAGAAGACACAGTTTTTGTTCTTAGTATAAATATTATTGTTACAGGATTCTAACAATATAAAATAAAAACATTTCCCTCCATCCACCTTTCTTATAAAGTAGCCATTCTGCCAGGTGCCAATCAAAGCAACAAAGGCCAGGTTCAATCCTGTTCCAGGGCCCTTCTCTAAAAGAAGAGAAAGTAGTAGAAATAAGAACTTCTACTTCTGGCTTTAAGAAATTAAAATAGAACCTCCCTGGTCAGCTTTGCAGGGAGGTCTTCCCCACTCACAAGTATTCAGCAGCCCTTGGGAACATGGAACAACAAATACCCTTGATTTGAGGGGAAAACTGAACAAAAAAAGAAGCACAATAACTCTTTTCTATATGATAAAATGAGCCAAACCCAATCAGTGTTTCAGTTTTAACTGTCTGAGTTG
This sequence comes from Chelonoidis abingdonii, assembly GCF_003597395.2. NCBI lineage: Eukaryota > Metazoa > Chordata > Testudines > Testudinidae > Chelonoidis > Chelonoidis abingdonii. Next base: position 63,140,140 of record NC_133769.1, on the reverse strand, counting down.
TTGAGCTCCAGAACTTAGTGATAAATAATCCCCCCCACCCCACCTAAGCCCCACTGACAGGCCAAATTAGATTCAGTGGTAGTCAGGGAGGTGTCAGCTTGGGGTGGGGTTGCTCTCCTCTGACGGTCTGCTCAATTAGAGTCATGCGCTTAAACTACATAAGGGCTTCTGAAAATCCTATTAGGCATCTATGTGTATCTTTAAGTACCTAAAGACCTTTGAAAACATCTAGCCCAAAATGCAATTGATAATTTAAATTCCAGATTCATCTCTTCCATTGTAAGAACCCATGCTGTTAGTATAGAATCACAGAATATCAGGGTTGGCAGGGACCTCAGGAGGTCATCTAGTCCACCCTCCTGCTCAAAGCAGGACCCATCACCAACTAAATCATCCCAACCAGGGCTTTGTCAAGCTTGACCTTAAAAACTTCTAAGGAAGGAGATTCCACCACCTCCCTAGGTAATACATTCCAGTGCTTCACCACCCTCCTAGTGAAAACCTTTTTCCTAATATCCAACCTAAACCTCCCCCACTGTAACTTGAGACCATTACTCTTTGTTCTGTCATCTTCAATCAGTGAGAACAGTCTAGATCCATCCTCTTGGAACCCCCTTACAGGTAGTTGAAAGCAGCTATCAAATCCCCCCTCATTCTTCTCTTCTGAAGACTAAATAATCCAAGTTCCCTCAGCCTCTCCTCATAAGTCATGTGCTCCAGCCCCCAAATCATTTATGCTGCCTTCCCCTGGACTCTTTCCAATTTTTCCATATCCTTCTTTTGGTGTGGGGACCAAAACTGGACACAGTACTCCACATGAGGCCTCACTAATGCTAAATAGAGGGGAATGATCACGTTCCTCAATATGCTGGCAATGCTTCTACATATACAGCCCAAAATGCCATTAGCCTTCTTGGCAACAAGGGCACACTCTTGACTCATGTCCAGCTTCTCCTCCAATGTAACTCCTAGGTCCTTTTCTGTAGAACTGCTGCCTAGCCACTCAGTCTCTAGTTTGTAGCAGTGCATGGGATTCTTCTGTCCTAAGTGCAGGACTCTGCACTTGTCCTTGTTGAATCTCATCAGATTTTTCTTGGCCCAATCCTCTAATTTGTCTAGGTCCCTCACTGTCCTATCCCTACCCTCCAGAATATCTACCACTCCTCCCAGTTTAGTGTCATCTGCAAACTTGCAGAGGGTGCAATCCACGCCATCCTCCAGATCATTAATGAAAATATTGAACAAAACCGGCCCTAGGACTGACCCTTGGGACGCTGCTGGAAAACCGGCTGCCAACTAAACATGGAGCCATGATGACTATCTATTGAACCTGATGATATAGCCAGCTTTCTATCCACCTGATAGTCATTCATCCCAGCCCAACTTCTTAACTTGCTGGCAAGAATACTGTGGGAGACATACAAAAGCTTTGTTAAAGACAAGAAATAACCATCCACTGCTTTCCCGCATCCACAGAGCCAGTTATCTCGTCATTAGAAGGCAATTGGTTAGTCAGGCATGACATGTGCCTTGGTGAATCCATGCAGACTGTCCTGATCACTTTTCTCTTTCTCTAAGTGCTTCAAAATTGATTCCTGAGGACCTGCTCCTATGATTTTTCCAAGGACTGAGGTGAGGCTGACTGGCTGTAGTTCCCCAGATCTCCCTTCTTCCTTTAAAAAGATGGGCACTACATTACCTTTTTCCAGTCATCCGGTGACCTCCCTCGATCACATGAGTTTCAAAAAGATAATGGCCAATGGCTCTGCAATAATCCGCCAACTCCTTTAGCACTCAGATCCAGGCATCCAGCCCCAGGGACTTGTGCATCCAGCTTTTACAATGTCCTGAACCACTTCTTTTTCCACAGGAGACTGGTCACCTCTCCTCATGCTGTGCTACCCAGTGGAGTAGTCTGGGAGCTGACTTGTTCGTTGAGACAGAGGCAAACAAGCATCGAGTACATTAACTTTTCACATCGTCTGTCACTAGGTTGCTCCCCATTCAGTCAGGGCCCCACTCATTTCCTGACCTCCTTCTTTGCTAACATACCTGTAGAACCCTCTTATCACTCTTAACATCCCTTGTTAGCTGCAACTGCAATTGTGATTTGGCCTTCCTGATTTCACTCCTGCATGCCTGAGCAATATTTATTACTATCCTTGCTGGTCATTTGTCCAGTCTTCCACTTCTTGTAAGCTCCTTTTGTGTTTAAGATCAGCAAGGATTTCATTTAAGCCAACTGTCACCTGCCATATTTACTATTCTTTCTACAACCTGGATGGTTTGTTTCTGAAACCTCAATAAGGATTCTTTAAAATACAGCCAGCTTCCTGGACTCCTTTCTGCCTCATGTTTATTCTCCCAGGGGTCCTGCCCATCAGTTCTGAGGGATCAAGTCTGCTTTTCTGAGTCCAGGGTCTGTATTCTGCTGCTCTCCTTTCCTCCTTGTGTCAGGATCCTGAAGCTAACTATCTCATCGTCACTGCTGCCCAGAGTTCCATCAACTTTTGCTTCCTCCTCTATATCTTCCCGTTGTGTGAGCAGCAGGTCAGGAAGAGCTCTGCCCTAGCTGGTTCCTTCCAGCACTTGCACAAGGAAAGTCCTGATAGGAAAAATACCGCCCCCTCTATTATCTTAGGCCCTAGGCCTTTGAGAAACACAAACTAATTTTAGAGCTTTAACTTAGCTTTTTACTGTATAAAGGCATGCCAAGGCAGAAGAGATGTAGTCAGGGCCAAAGAGGAACTAGAATTGGATAAGGGGGAACCAGGAGTTCGTTAAGTTACACGCTGTAGTCTGCTGTCGGGACTACAGAAAAACTGCTAAACGTCAAACCGCAGACTTGACTGGCAAAGACTATAACAGGAAATAGGAAAATGTGTAAGAGTTGTCTTGCTATGCATATGTATGCTCATAGGGTAAATATTAGTCATGTTTTGCAGTATAGCAATTTGTATTCAATAAGGCTGTATACGTGTCGTTGCGGTTTAACCTTTATAAGCTCAGTACATTTGTAACAGGCAGCACTACCTGGCTTAGCCCGCTACACTCGGCGCTCCGCCTCTGTGAAAGTAATCCTGCGATAAAGGTGCCTCTGGCTGTCTGATCAAATCACAGAGGTGGTCTTCTTTTCCCCGACAGTCCCCTACACTTTCCAAAAACTTTCTGGATTGTCTGTGCACTGCTGTATTGCTCTCCCAGCAGATATCAGGGTGACTGAAGTCCCCCATGAGAACCCGGGCCTGTGATCTAGTAACTTCTGTTAGTTGCCTGAAGAAAGCCTCATCCACCTCATCCCCCTGGTCTGGTGATATATAGCAGACTTCCACCACAATATCATCCTTATTGCTCAAACATCTAAACTTAATCCAGAGACTCTCAGGTTTTCTGCAGTTTCAGACACCTCCTTGGGGGAGGGGGAGACTGTGCATGAGCCTCACTTCGCCAGGTGCCCCTGGCTGGCAGGCAAAGTCAAATTGGGTGGGACCATTTGGGGAAGAGGAGAAGTCATGATGACTAGTGTATATGCTGACTGACAGAATTTCTCATGGGCCCTCTGCTGGCAAAAACTCCATATGGAATTTAAAGCTGTGGAACACAAGGATATTTTCATTCATAATCCTGCATTCAGAGGAGTCGAATCTGGCTCAGTGTGTCTGCCTTGTGAAGTTAAACATTTTTGTTATCTTTTAAAGGAATAGGTTCACTTTAGATTTCCCTTGTGGGGAAGATCAGTTGTCAATGAAATGTGTATTTATTGACTGTGGGATTTACCTACTTAAGCTTCTTTGGAAAATAGAATAAAAGCATAATCAAGATAAAGTGCCAACTAATTCATCTAAGAATTAGCCATCGCTGAAGTAGTTTCTTTGCAATCTTTCCCTACATTATGGATCATTGTAGAGGATACAATTAATCCCCAGACATTACCAAAAATAACAGCCAATATCTTGAGAAGATCAGTCTTGTGTTTAAAAGATGAACCTCTTTCTGATGTATAATTTGCATTGATGATGTGTGTGGAGGTGGGGGGGATATGTAAAGCTATGTATGAATAAATAGCAAGGGGTAAGTTTTCATAAGGCCTCCTTCCTGTTGGGGGGCACAATTTTTGCACCAAGAACGTTCACCTGCAAATTTCATTGTGGATGTAATTCAGAGCACAGTGGGCACAGTGTTTATTTCAGATGTAGGCTCTGTCTGCAGTTGCACACATACCCAAGTGTAGAAGATATAATGCTACAGCATGCTTCCCATACCCAGGCCCAAGAGTCCACATGGGCTATGCTGGACATGGGTATAATGCTATGTAAACATGTATACCTGTGTCCATGACACCACTATTACGTGATGTGAGTGCTGCCATTTCAGAGGAAGTATCACAGGGAGTCACTCAAGGAGCCACTTTACTGTGTCTTGTTGACACTGTCCCCTGCCTTCACACATTTGCCAATGGCAGTTCCTGATCACATTATCCCTGTGACTCCAGGACATCTGGATGCCAATAGGCAGTGGTCACAGTAGTACATAGGAGTACAGTGATCACTTGGATTCACCAAAAGAATGTCTTGTAAGGCATCTAATGAAAGCTTATGTCATGTGATAATAACCGCAAAACATATGTATGCATGCTGTGTAAGGAGTTCTGCATACACACTGAAAATATTGTTCTTTTGGTCTGTGATTAGGGACTGGTCATCACAAAGGTGAAAAACAGGTTTTCTTTCAGGCAAGTAATATTTGTCAATCTGTCTGTCTACAATTAAGCATAGAATGGTTCACAATGGGCCTCCATCTGCTGTCTGAGTGAAATGCTAATAAATAATTATGAAATAGTCAGAGTATCCCTTGAAAGTGTCTCAGACCCTCACTGTTATTCCCTGCAAAACATGAAGAAAGACATGGAGCAATAGGGTGATCTGGTTCTGCTCCCACTCCTAGTTGTGGGACTCATGGTTATGCAGAGGAGCAGGTAATTGGTAGGATCCTGGATGCAATTTGGGCAGAACATTCTGACGCAAAGATGGCTGACCTTAAAGGTCACTGACAATTCATTCAACTCACGCCATACAGTCTAAGTGAATGCTGGTATTGTCATGGTATGTCCTTTTGTTCACTGTCACTTCTGCACAGTACAGTGATATCTCATTATTTTGGAAATCTGGGATGACCAGCAGTGGCTTCTGAATTTCCAGATGAGGAAATAGACCTTCATGGAGCTTGATTGTGAGAGGAGCTCGTCAGGGGACTTGATTCAAGGAAGCTATATAAGTTCAGGCATGAAGACATTGCTCTGTGGAAGCTCGCTATACCAGACATCTATAGATCTTTTGCAAACCACTTTGGGGTTAGAAAGTCCACTGTTGTGTTTATGACAGGTTTTGGGGGAAATTAACAATGTGCTTTACCAACAGGTAATTTGCCATGAAAAATTTGCAAAAAAAAAAGCTGGATTTCAAAAGATGGGGTAATCCATATCCATATACTCATATCCCAGTACTTTGCCTACCACAAGAGGTTACTTTTCAATCATTCTACAAGACATAGTGGACACAGAGGTAGATTCCTGAATACAACACTGGTGGGATATATTGGAAAACTTAATGACTGTAGGTTGCTGAGGAGATCAGGATGGTATCTGAAGGGGGGGGGGGAGATTTTACTCCCCACAGATGATAGAATTCTGCATTTGTTCTGTATTTTAGCATATCTGTGCCAACTGTTATTTTGGGTAACCCCGCCTACTCATAGACTCATAGGTCAGAAGGGACCAATATGATCATCTAGTCTGACCTCCTGCACAAAGCAGGCCACAGAACCCTACCCATCTACTTCTGTAACAACCCCTAACCTATGTCCGAGTTATTGAAGTCTTCAAATTGTGGTTTGAAGACCTCAATCTCGTTCACGCAGATGACATGGTTGCAGCAATAGTTCAGAAGGCTCTGGCCCCTTTGGGACAGGGCAGAGCAGCAAACAGTCAGAGGACCTCTTGGCCCTTTTGGGGCAGGGCCAGGAGCAGCAGTAGTTCAGAGGGCTCTGGCCCTTTGGGGCAGGGCGGCAGCAAGCACCGGTGCGTTGGGGTGAAGGGGATACTGCCACCCGGTTACGGGTGCAAGGGGAATTGCAAGACTCCACCCACTCCTACTGCGTCCACCCGAGGCCTTAGTAGCAGCTGTTGCTGCTAGTGGCAGGTCAGGGGGAATCCGGTTCCGAAACCACTGACAGTGATCCGGGGCTCACGGACCCGAAACACATCTGACAGGCGGATCAGTGGGGATCCTGACCGACACACACGGTCATCGGCTTGGGCCTTTCTGCGGCTTGACTTGTAGTTCAGTGCCCCCGGGCTACTTTCCATTTCCCCCTTCGCTTCCTACCTTTGGTCCGCCGGATCGTATTTCTTTACCGTCATGGGCTCCTCCCAGTCCGGGTAGGTAGATCTGGGTACACCCTGGGGTAGCTGGCTAGGATCCGGTCGAAGGTTGCCTCCAGGTCATAGATGGGGCTGCGGCAGCTTTGGTAGTTCCGCAGCTCAAGGGTCGTGGTTTTTGCTGCGGGGTCGGTTCTGGCAAGGCCTGATCCCTGTCCCGGTGCTCGGCAGCCTCCCAGCGATGAGGCGTCGGCCGGCACGTCTTGCTCTTGGCCGTGGAGCTGGGCTCCAACTGAAGGCCGCGCGCCCGGCTTTATACTTCCGCGGGTCACCGCCTGACCCTGAGGGGCGGGGGCTTCCGCCCGGAAGTTTCTTGCCCTGGGGAAGTATGGACGGGGCTTCACCCTTCCTTGGAGCGGGAGGGAGCCACACCGCCTCGCTACACCCTTGGTATGCCAAGATGTGTGCACATAAGGCATGCCTGATCTCCCTTGCCCATTGGGAACCAGGGACCAGTGTGTACAGGGAAACAGATCTGATGCCTATATAGGAATTGTAAACTAGATTTGTCCTGAGGACCACTCAGGGATGGAAAGCACTCCCCTGTACCCTCACAAATGTTATGCCAGCAGTGATTATTATGAATGGCATTCGCTACATTGGGCATCCAGACAGGGTGTGTAGTGGCAGTGACCAATTACCTTTCAGCCCACCCAAGTGCCCACTCCATGGACCATTCTGCAGTTACCAGCTTGTAATTGAATTTCTGTCTTACCAGGGTCATAGAGGCAGGCGTATGTTTTCACATGCCAAACAGGAGTGAAGTAGTGAGTGGAATGGATATAAGACAGAGTTCTGTTCTGGGTCAAATCACCACTTGGAAAGAAAAACTACTAAGAGCCTCCCCGAAAGTTGCTTGGGGTGTGCTACAGCACCACCGGGATCTGATTTGGATATGGATTAGAGACCTCTTTTAATGTTTTTAATGAAGTAAACACTAAGGGGAAATGTGTGATCATGGAGACTTCAACTTCCCCAGATATAGACTGGAGGACACAGTCTTTTGCCAAAATAATAGGGCTCAGATTTTTTCTGGATTGATTAGCTTTGATTGGATTTCTTTTCACCAAGTGGTTGAAGAACCACAAGAGGAGATGCCATTTTAGATTTGGTTTTTGGTGGAGCAGTGAGGGACCTCATAGGAAGAAATGGTTGTACGGGACAACCTTAGGTTCAAGTGATCATGAGCTAATTCAGCTTTCAAACTAGTGGAAGGATAAACAAAAATAGATCTGGGTTAGGGTTTTTGACTTCTCAAGGGCTAACTTTAAAGATTAAGAAATTTAGTTAGGGAAGTGGATTGACTGAAGAACTCTGTGGAATTAAATGCGGAGAGGCCTAGAATTACTTTAATCGCAGCTGCAGAAACTATCGGAAGCCTGCCATCCCAAGAAACCGGGGGAAAAACCATAGGCAGGAGTTTGCTAGACCAAGCTGGATGACAAGCATCTCCAGAGAGGTGATAAGAAAAGAGAAAAGCCTACAAGGAGTTGCGAAGAAAAGGTGTGATTTAGCAAGGGAAAGCTTACCCTAGTGAGGTCGGAGGAGGGGGGGGGGGGGGGGGGGGGGTGGGGGGGCCGGGGGGTGGGAGGGGGGGGGGGGGGGGGGGGGGGGGGAACATGTTAGGGGGATAAAGTGAGGAAGGCTAAAAAGCCATGTAGAGTGGACTTGGCAAAGGGAATTAAAAACCAATAGTAAAAGGTTCTAGAGCCACATAAATAGAAGACAAAACAAAGAAAGAAGAAGTGGAACCGCTATACACTGACGATGGAATGGAGGTTAAGGACAACCTAGGCATGGTCCAATATCTAAATAGTACTTTGCCTCAGTCTTTAATAAGGCTAATTGAGAGCTTAGGATGATGGAAGGATGATAAATGGGAATGAGGATATGGAGGTGGATATTACCACATCTGAGGTGGAAGCCAAACTTGAACAAGCTGGATGGACAAAATCGGAGGCCCAGACAATCTCCATCCAAGAATATTTAAAGGAACTGGCACATGAAATTGCAAGCCCATTAGCAATAATTTTTAATGAATCGTAAACTCCAGGGGTTGTTACCGTATGACTGGAGAATTGCTAACGTAGTTCTATCTTCAAGAAAGGGAAAAAAGTGATCCGAGTAACTATAGGCCTGTTGGTTTGACATTGTAGTATGTAAGGTCTTGGAAAAAAATTTTGAAGGAGAAAGTAGTTAAGGACATTGAGGTCAATGGTAATGGGACAAATTACAACATGTTTACTAAAGGTAGATCGTGCCAAACCAACCTGATCTCTTCTTCGAGAAGGTGACAGATTATCTAGACAAGGAAATGCGTAGATCTAATTTACCTCAATTTCAGTAAGGCATTTGACACGGTTCCACATGAGAATTGTTAGTTAAATTGGAAAAGATGGGGATGAATATGAAAATTTGTAAGGTGGATATAGGAACTGGTTGAGGGGAGACTCAACAGGTCGTATTGAAGGGGTGAACTGTCAGGCTGGAAGGAGGTTACTAGTGGAGTTCCTCAAGGATCAGTTTGGGACCAATCTTATTTAACCTTTTTGTTACTGACCTTGGGCACAAAGAGCGGGAATGTGCTAATAAAGTTTGCAGATGATACAAGCTGGGGGTATTGCTAACACCAGAGAAGGACCGGGATACAATACAGGGAAGATCAGGATGATCTTGTAAACTGGAGTAATAGTATAGGATGAAATTTAATAGTGAAAAGTACAAGGTCATACACTAGGGATTAATAATAAGAATTTTAGATATACATTGGGGACACATCAGTTGGAAGCAACAGAGGGGAGAAGGAACTTGGAGTATTGGTTGATTGAAGGATGACTATGGGCCGCCAATGCGATATGGCCATTAAAAAAGCAAATGCCGTGTTTCGAGGGTGCATCAGGCGAGGTATTTCCAGCAAAGATAAGGAGGTTGTTAGTACTGTTGTATAAGGCACTGGTGAGACCTCACCTGGAATACTGGTGTGCAGTTCTTGTCTCCCATGTTTAAGAAGGATGATTCAAACTGGAACAGGTTCAGAGACGGGTTACTAGGATGATCGAGAATGGAAAACCTGCCTTATGAAAGGGACCAAAGAGCTTGGCTTGTTTAGCCTAGCCAAAAGAAGGCTGCGGGGATATGGTTGCTCTATATAATATCTCAGGGGGATTAACATTAGGGAAGGAGAGGAATTATTTAAGCTTAGTACTAATGTAGACACAAGGACAAATGGGTACAAACTGGACATTAGGAAGTTTAGACTTGAAATTAGAACAAAGGTTTCTAACCATTAGAGGAGTGAAGTTCTGGAACAGCCTTGCCGAGGGGAGTAGTTGGGGCAAAAGACATATCTGGCTTTAAGACTAAGCTTGATAAGTTTATGGAAGGGATGGTATGACAGGATAGCTTAATTTTGGCAATTGATCTTGGATTATCAGCAGATAAGTCTGCCCAATGGTCTGTTTGATGGATGTTGGAATGGATGGGATCTGAGTTACTGCAGAGTTTCTTTCCTGAGTACTGGCTGGTGAGTCTTGCCACATGCTCAAGTTTAGCTGATCGCCATATTTTGGGGTCAGGAAGAATTCTCTCCAGGGCAAATTGGCAGAAGCCCTGGAGGTTTTTCGCCTTCCTCTGCAGCGTGGGGCATGGGTCACTTGCTGGTGGGACTCTCTGGCAGCCCTTCTTCAAACAACCACAATTTGAAGACTTCAATAACTCGGACATAGGTTAGGGGTTGTTACAGAAGTAGATGGGTAGGGTTCTGTGGCCTGCTTTGTGCAGGAGGTCAGACTAGATGATCATATTGGTCCCTTCTGACCTATGAGTCTATGAGTAGGCGGGGTTACCCAAAATAACAGTTGCACAGATATGCTAAAATACAGAACAAATGCAGAATTCTATCATCTCTGGGAGTAAAATCTCCCCCCCCCTCTTCAGATACCATCCTGATCTCCTCAGCAACCTACAGTCATTAAGTTTTCCAATATATTCCCACCAGTGTTGTATTCAGGAATCTACCTCTTGTCCACTATGTCTTGTAGAATGATTGAAAAGTAACCTCTTGTGGTAGGCAAAGTACTGGGATATGAGTATATGGATATGGATTACCCATCTTTTGAAATCCAGCTTTTTTTTTTGCAAATTTTCATGGCAAATTACCTGTTGGTAAAGCACATTGTAATTTCCCCCAAAACCTGTCATAAACACAACAGTGGACTTTCTAACCCCAAAGTGGTTGCAAAAGATCTATAGATGTCTGGTATAGCGAGCTTCCACAGAGCAATGTCTTCATGCCTGAACTTATTAGCTTCCTTGAATCAAGTCCCCTGACGAGCTCCTCTCCAATCAAAGCTCCATGGAAGTCTATTTCCTCATCTGGAAACTTCAGAAGCCACTGCTGGTCATCCAGATTTCCAAAATAATGAGATAACACTGTACTGGCAGAAAGTGACAGTGAACAAAAGGACATACCATGACATACCAGCATTCACTTAGACTGTAGCGTGAGTTGAATGAATTGTCAGTACCTTTAAGGTCAGCCATCTTTGCGTCAGAATGTTCTGCCCAAATTGGATCCAGGATCCTACCAATTACCTGCTCCTCTGCATAACCATGAGTCCACAACTAGGAGTGGGAGCAGAACCAGATCACCTATTGCTCCAGTCTTTCTTCATGTTTTGCAGGGAATAACAGTGAGGGTCTGAGACACTTTCAAGGGATACTCTGACTATCTAATTATTTATTTGCATTTCACTCAGACAGCAGATGGAGGCCCATTGTGAACCATGTCTATGCTTAATTGTAGACAGACAGATGACAAATATTACTTGCCTGAAGAAAACCTGTTTTTCACCTTTGTGATGACCAGTCCTAATCACAGACCAAAAAGAACAATATTTTCAGTGTGTATGCAGAACTCCTTACACAGCATGCATACATATGTTTTGCGGTTATTATCACATGACATAAGCTTTCATTAGATGCCTTACAAGACTTCTTTTGGTGAATCCAAGTGATCACTGTACTCCTATGTACTACTGTGACCACTGCCTATTGGCATCCAGATGTCCTGGAGTCACAGGGATAATGTGATCAGGAACTGCCATTGGCAAATGTGTGAGGCAGGGACAGTGTCAACAAGACACAGTAAAGTGGCTCCTTGAGTGACTCCCTGTGATACTTCCTCTGAAATGCAGCACTCACATCACGTAATAGTGGTGTCATGGACCAGGTATACATGTTTACATAGCATTATACCCATGTCCAGCATAGCCCATGTGGACTCTGGGCCTGGGTATGGGAAGCATGCTGTAGCATTATATCTTCTACACTTGGGTATGTGTGCAACTGCAGACAGAGCCTACATCTGAATAACACTGTGCCACTGTGCTCTGAATTACATCCACAATGAAATTGCAGGTGAACGTTCTTGGTGCAAAATTGTGCCCCCAACAGGAAGGAGGCCTTATGAAAACTTACCCCTGCTATTTATTTCATACATAGCTTTACATATCCCCCCACCTCCACAACACATCATCAATGCAAATTATACATCAGAAAGAGGTTCATCTTTTAAACACAAGACTGATCTTCTCAAGTATTGTGCTGTTTTTTGTAATGTCTGGGGATTAATTGTATCCTCTACAATGATCCATAATGTAGGGAAAGATTGCAAAGAAACTACTTCAGCGATGGCTAATTCTTAGATGAATTAGTTGCACTTTATCTTGATTATGCTTTTATTCTATTTTCCAAAGAAGCTTAGTAGGTGAATCCCACAGTCAATAAATACACATTTCATTGACAACTGATCTTCCCACAAGGGAAATCTAAAGTGAACCTATTCCTTTAAAGATAACAAAAATGTTTAACTTCACAAGGCAACACACTGAGCCAGATTCGACTCCTCTGAATGCAGGATTATGAATGAAAATATCCTTGTGTTCCACAGCTTTAAATCCATATGGAGTTTTTGCCAGCAGAGGGCCCATGAGAAATTCTGTCAGTCAGCATATACACTAGTCATCATACTTCTCCTCTTCCCCAAATGGTCCCACCCAATTTGACTTTGCCTGCCAGCCAGGGGCACCTGGCGAAGTGAGGCTCATGCACAGTCTCCCCCTCCCAAGGAGTGTCTGAAACTGCAGAAAACCTGAGAGTCTCTGATTAAGTTTAGATGTTTGAGCAATAAGGATGATATTGTGGTGGAAGTCTGCTATATATCACCAGCCATGGGGGAGAGGTGGATGCGAAGGCTTTCTTCAGGCACATCTCTCTCTTTTTGACTTTGCTGTGTCCCAGTCCGCTCCACAGGGATCGAACGCCTGAACAGTGGACCGCGGACCCGAGGGACAGGACCCAGCGAGGACAGGACGAGGCCGGTGTGGCTCCCCTCCTCCAAAGGGAGGGTTGAGCCCTGGCTCCCCTCGTCACACAGGGGTTCAGAAGGTGGCATCTGTCTGAACAAAGGGACACCTTTACAACCTACGCAGCTGCTAGAAATGTACATGAAGGAACATCAGCTCATACTTACAGGGTACATAGCTTTGTGAAGGTTTTGTTCCGCTGTAATGGAAGGTCATTTGTTTGTGTGATATTACACATATTCAAAACAATGATAACAGAGCAACTCCACTGATTATCACCCTGGGGTTGGGTTTGTGCTGTGGAGTGTGGTGGCTAAACAGTTATGGCGCCACTGTGCAATGTTTTTGTCTCTGCTATTCATGCTTTTTTAGCCCTGCTGTTGGGAGCACTTAAACTTTAATGAGAATTATGAAGGTTTGCTTTGGGTTGGGAATACTGCACCCATTGTGATTTTTGACTTTATTGTCTGCAGTGCTAAATGCAATTAATGGCTGTTAGCAATCTCTAATCCCTACGATAGCTGAAACTCCTTAAGGTTTCGGTAAAGGGGGGATTGGTTCTGGCAGGTGCTGTTCTTGCTGGTATATTCTCTCTTTCTTTATAATTGTAATATATATGTATACTTGGTTATTTAAAAGGGCCAATTTCACAAAGCTGAAAACAATTATGAACCAAATCAGCTGGGAGGAAGAATTTAATTAGAAAAAAATGAATGATAATTGAGAATTATTGAAGAACACCTTACCAGATGCCCCAAAAGCCACAATCAAGGAATAAGACTGTGCTGCTTTAAAAAAAAATGACCTGGCTTAGAGGAGAAGTGAGGCAGCTATAAAAGAAATAATAATACATAACAAATGGAAAAAAGGAGAAGTTCACAGTAATGAATATAAATCAGAAGTTAGGAGTTGTAGAAAATTGATAATGAAAGCAAAGGATACAAGTGGAAATCTGTGGCCAGAAGAGTTAAGGACAATCAGAAGGAGGTTTTTTTTTTTTAAAAAAGGTACTAAAAGAATCTGGACAATTGTATTAGTCCATAACTACGTGGAAATAGTAGAATTAGCAATTCTCTCTAGCACGCATGTATATGGCAAGTTTGGCATTTGCAGAGCACCATTCTTCAGAAAAGGTAGAAATGTTCAATAAATATTTCTGTTATGTATTTGGGGGGGAAAAGAGATGATCTAGGATCACCATATCATGATAACACTTTTCATTCCACTAGTATCTCTGGAAGATATTAAATGGCAGCCACTTTAAAATGAGACTTTTTAAAATCAGTAGGTCCAGATAATTTGTGTCCAAGTATTTTAAAAGAGCTGGCTGAGGAGCTCACTGGACTGTTAATGTTGATTTCAATAAGTCTTGGAGCATTGGGGAAGTTCCAGAAAATTGGAAGAAAGATAATGTGCTAATGTTTAAAAAGAATAAATGGGACAACCCAGGTAATTATAGGCCTGTCAGTCTGATGTCAGTCTTGGACAAGATAATAAAGTGGCTGATGTGGGTCTTAATTAATAAAAACTTAAAGGAGGTAATATGTGCAAATCAACATGGGTTTATGGCAACTAGATCTTGTCAAATTAGTTTTATATCTTTCACTGATGAGATTACACATTTAGTCAATAATGGAAGTGGTGTGCCTTCTGTGAGGTGTTTGATTTCGTACCACATGAGATTTTAAATTAAAAAAAACCTAAAGCAACTGTAATGGGGTGCACTCACCTCTTATGAATTCCCCCTTGGCTGAGTGTGTACTCTGTCACTTTCTCTCTGGCTTGTGGTGAGTCTTCAGCGACCCAGCCCTCTGACCAAGTCACACACAATCTGTATGTGAGATATAAGTCCAATAGGGGGCTTATCTCAGCACCATCTGAAAGGTCTTCTTCTCTGCAGCCCTATCCCTGGGCATTCCTCAATAAGTTCAGCAGGGCCTATCACAGTACCCTGGTCCAAATTGTCTCTTAGACCCTTCTGGGCTCCCTCAAATTGTTCCTGCTCTTCAAGCAGTCTTGGACCTGGTATGGGGTCACATCCCCCCAGGGCACCCTCCCTGGAGACTCTGCCTCTCCAGGCATTTCTGGGCCCAACTATTGAGCTGGGCCACTAAAAGAGTTCAATTCCCCTTCTAGAATATATCAAAGTCCAGGACACTTTCCCAGTGGCTTGTGTGGGAGAGGGGAATCCAGTCCCACCCTCTACTTCAGGTCCTAGCAAGGAACCCTATAGATCAGTGGTGGGCAACCTGCGGCCCACAGGTGGCCCATCAGGGTAATCTGACTGGGGGGCATGCGACATTTTGCTGACATTGACTATCCACAGGCACGGCCCCCTGCAGCACCCATTGGCTGGGAAGGGTGAACCACAGACACTGGGAGCTGCAGGGCTGGGAGAGGGACGGTCAACATCAGAAAAATGTCTCATGGCCCCCAATCAGATTACCCTGATGGGCCGCATTCAGCCTGCAGGATGCCCATCACTGCTATAGATAGCAACCATCCACCACAAACCTTTAAATAAACTGTGTCACTGCTACAATTCCCCAGGTCACTTCCCCACAGCCCCAGCACATTCTTTATCCTTGTCCTGGTTGAGTCCCAGCAGCTAGCCCAGAGCTCCTTCACATTCCCCACTGGCCTCTGCCAGCACTTCTCAGCAAGCCATTCACACCATCCACTCTCCTCCAGCTCTAGCAAGGAACTGTGCTCACTCTGGCCCTGCAGCTTTTCTTACACTAGCCTGCTGGGCCCTGATTGGTTGCTCCCTGCAGCCCCTGTCTGATTGACTGTATCCCATACAGCCACTCTAGGCAGCTTCAAAGACCCTCTCCATTGCCCTCTTCTGGCGTGAGGTGTGGCAGGGCCACAAGGACTCCAGCAGGGCACCTCTCTGCCTGGTCCACCCCATCACAACAATATAAAATTAATGTGGCACACATTAAATGGGTTAAAAACTGGCTAGCTAATAGAGTTTCAAAATGTAATTGTAAATGAGGAATTGTTCTCAAGTGTGAGTGTTTCAAGTGGGATCCCATGGGGATCGGTTTTTGGCCCTATGCTATTTAACATTTTATCAATAACCTGGAAGAAAACATAAAATTTTCACTGATAAAGTTTACAGGTGACACAAAAACTGGGGATGACAGGTCACTGATTCAGAGTGATCTGGATCAATTAGTAAACTGGGAGCAAGTAAACTATATGCGCTTTAATATGGGTAAATATAAATGTATACATTTAGTAACAAATAATTTAGACCCTACTTACAGGATTGGGGACTCTATCCTGGGAAACAGTGACTCTGGAAAATATCTGGGCCTTGTGATGGATAATCAGCTGAAAATGAGTGTGACACTATGGCCAAAGGAACTACTGTGATCCTGAGATGCATAAACAGGGGACTATCAAGTAGGAGTACAGAGGTTATTTTACCTCTATATTTGGTACTTGTGCAACCACCGCTGAAATACTGTTTCCAGTTCTAATGCCAACAATTAAAGAAAAATGTTGATAAATTGGACAGAGTTCAAAGAAGAGCCATGAAAACAATTAAAGGATTATATAATCTGCCTTATAGTGATAGACTCAAAGACATCAACCTGTTTAGGTTAACAAAGAGAATGTCCTGGGAAGATCGGATTGCAATCTATAAGAATGTAACATGCGCAACAAATATTTAACAGTGGGCTCTTCAATCTAGCAGAGAAAGGTAGAACATGATCTACTTTTGTAGAACATGTCTGGAAGTCGAAGCTAGACAAATTCAGACTGGAAATAAGGTGTATATTTTTAATGATGAGAGTAATTAACCCTTGGAACAATTTACCAAGGGTCTTACTGGAGTCTCCATCACTGGCCATTTTTAAAATCAATATTGGATGTTTTTCTAAAAGATATTCTCTAGGAATTGTTTTGGGGAAGTTCTATTGTCTGTGTTATAGAGGAGGTTGGACTAGATGATAACAATGGTTTCTTCTACCCTTAGAATCTCTGAATTGTTCTTGTGTTTTGATTTTCAGCAAGTGTAATAAAGCGCCAAAGACACCGAGGAGAAGAGTCATGCTTTTGTGTGTTTTAGACATCTGCAATGTAGAAAAATAGTAGTGCTTTTTAAAGCATGTAATACCATACACTGAACTTCCCCATCACTCCTGTGTATCCATATAAGTTAAGATATTTCTGAACCAAGAGGGGAGGAATCAAAAATATTTTCACTTTTATGGCACCAGATTTTATACATTCCATTGCATGAGGTAGGAAGCTTGTGGCCCATTCAGAAATAAAAAAAACCCACCTTCAGTTCATCATTAGGAAGAAGGACCTACACACAGTTAAAACAAAGCATACTTTTAGTAAAATGGTATGAGGTAGATGGTTTAATGGAAATAAATAACAATGTATTGTTCATGAATATGTTCATAACATTGTTATGAAAGTGACTGTTTATAATCAGGAATGCTGACAACAGTTTAACATCTTTCCACCCATCTCCTTCCCCTCCTAACCAGAAGGGGTGAAAAATAGGGGAAATGGCTCTCAGGCTATGGCTTACAATGGTGCAGCTGCACCAGTATAGCTAGTACAGATGTTCTAAGCTCTCTCATCAACTTAATCACTCCAGCTCCCACGAGCAGCAGTAGTTATGCTGGCAGGAGAACCTGAGCGACATAACTTACACCCACTAAATCTGTATTATAGACATAGCCTTAGTGAGAAGCAGAGATGTCTCCTGTGAGGGGTGTAGGTGGTCAGAGCATGGTGGCGTTCTAGTTCTCCTGAAGGCTCATGTTCTCCTCCTAGTCTTTTAGGAAGTCTCACTGCAACAGGATGCTCCAGCTTGGCAGTAGTCAGAGCAGAAGGTGGTGACTGATGGGCTGGTTCTGAGGCCTCAGCAGCAGGCAGGTGCCACACTCTTTTGACCACCAGTTCAATGAGCCTCTCCATTAGGGAACACTTCCATTCCTGAAGGTTTGCCCCTGTGTCCATGAACCAGTTCATAAGCGTCTGCTCATGCTGAGGAAACTACTTCTCCCATGCCCCAGGGAATTCAAATTGCTCCTGGTTTCTTTTGTACATCCCTATGAGCAGCTCTTCCAAGGTCTTTCTCCATCTGCCTCTGCTGCCTTTAGGGGGCGGCTCCAGTCTGCTTGGTGGCATGGTTTCACTCATGGGACCTAGGAATGTAGCTGTCTCACAATTCTTGATTCCCAGACAACTTTTGCAGCCCATAAGGAAAGAGCAGAGGCTAATAATGGCAAGGAAACTATATTAGTGTTTTTAACAACTTAAAATGTTCATAATGTCTCAGCATGGGTGGATGGTGTGGGATAATTTCTTCCAGGGGCTAGGTTATCAATTTACAATTTTATTCCTTAAGGCTGAAGAACATTGAAAACTTCTAAGTATGACAAAGTATGGAAAAGAAAAGTGGCTTTCCAGTCTTGTGGAGGGGATCCAGCAATCTATGCTACAGAGATGTTTCTGCTAATGGTCTCCCCTCTACATAGTGCTGAATAGAAGGGTATGGTCACTTCTGAAGGCTGGGCCAAGCAGATTGTACTGCTGGTGAAAATTAAGAAACATCTGGAGGTTTTGCTGCAACAGCAATTTGCTGAAATATGCTTACAGGGGTGGGAGGCAAATCAGTTGAAAATGATCTTGAATTTCAGCTATCATATGGAAATTTCATGCAAAATGAGAACTGGACTCTGAACCACCACGCTCATTTTCCCCCAAATATCCTGGCCCTGTGCCTTCCTAACAGTTAAGAGGTCAGAGAAAAAGAGAAATGCTGCAACTTCCTTGGGTTTTCTGAAGATTCAGCTGAGCACCACAACCCCCTGCCTCAGACAACAGACACTGAACAGAAACTGTAATCTTGAAAGGAAGAAAAAAACAGCTGTAACTAACTTTTCCTTACACAACTCAGTTTTCTACAACTTTGTTCTTTCCCTTCTCCAACTGGGACCTTTCCAGATCCTTCCTCCCCAATCCCCAATGGCCCTGGGACCATTACTGTCTGACTGCTGGCTGAGAAATGCGCACACACAGTGGTACAATAATTTTGCCTTTATAATGTATTTGGAAAAAATAGCTTTGAAAGCTAAATGCATAATTGTGGTTCATTGGAAATCAATATAATCATTGATTTAGAACACTGTCTCACTTGAGGACTATTTTGGGATGGTGCAAAACGAGCACTGAATCAAAGAGAGAAAGTTGGAGGGGTTTGGTAAGAGGATGGAGTGGAACAATGCTGTGGCTTCAGCACTGCAATTCAAACACAGAGATATAGCAATGCATAGCACATTATCCAGGGAGTGGGTCTCACAGTACTTCAAATGTGTGTTATCTTATAATCAGGAATTTAGCACCCTCCAAGACCTTTTTCACATGGTTTTTCCAGAACACCTTGTCCAGTTCTGAGACAACTCTTCATCCAACTCTCTGGGATCCAAAAAAACCTCAGTTTGGCTCCAGCTCATTACTTAGGTTACTTTATTAGGCATGGAACAACTCTTTGCTCACAATGGCCAGACCCAGATGCCAGGGATATAGGTACAGGGTGATACCACAATTCCAATTCATGTCACACTCCACACAGTTTATATACATCTTTCCTAGCTACTAATGTCTATATTTCTTGCATGTAGAGACCAATCACTTTGCGGATTGTGTAAGGCAATCTTACCAGTTCAGGATGTTTCTGCCTACTTTGTTTAGTATAAACATATTCACAATAATTAGTTTAATTACAGTAGTTTCTGTCTTCCTTATTTTCTGTATTAACCTATTCACAATAGTTTCAGCACTTGCTTGTTCAACAGTTACATGTTCAGGGATGTCTTGTCTTACCTTGGGCCTGCCCATGTCAGCTAAGCCAGCCCTACACAGAGCAAGAGGGGATACTGGAAGGGAGCATGAGGGGTCCATTGTATCTTACCAGCCTTAGGCTCTGGTCCGACCCGGGCTAGGAGTCTTCCTTGTGTTTACTGGGGGGCTTCCTCTCCTCAACCAGTTCCTCTGGGTAGAGGTGCAGAATCATATGCTCCTTATCTGCCAGGACTTCTGGGGCATCAAGGCTTATATTCTTAGAGACTAATTTTCCAGAGCTCTCCATGCTGCCCCCCATTCAGGCTGTGGGGTGAGTGGTCTCAGGGCTTTATCTCCATGGGAGGGCACTGGGGTTCGGGGCTTCTATGCCACAGGGTGCACCAGGGCTCAGGCCTTCAGCCCCATGGGAGGCACTGGGGCTCACGCAGGTTTGAAAATCTTTACTGAAGCTCTGCTCCAGATGGTCCTGACAGAAATTAGACCCTGCTGCATCCTTGTCCTGACATGCATCGACATCCCACTGGACAATGAGGTTGGTGGGATTCAGGAGGGGTCATGAGCCACTTCAGGCTCTGTATTGAGAGCACTTGACAGCACCTGGCCAAGCTCTTCATAGAAGGGGCCATATGATGAGCCATCCTGGAGCAGCTGTTGTTTTAATCTTCACATTTCTATACAGGAACCACAAGTGCTTGATGCTTTCTCAGGACTGTGCTGTGTCTCCTGAATGTCCACCTGCTCCAGCCTCTGTGAAATTTTCTGATAGAAGTGAACATTCTTGCCACTCCGGGAGAACAGTGTTCTCTGACCACACATTGTTAATGCATCAGGTGGCTGCTCTTGGAGTAAGATCCACGTTCACTTGTACTGATCTGTAAACAGTGCACCAGAAAGCTGTCCTGGTGTGGTCAGCACACTTCACTAGTACCCTTTACAACAGGGCTCTTTACAGAATGGGTAAGGGTCAGGAAGAAAAGGATCAGTGCATTGTGGGAATGGAGTGTGTGTGGGCGGGGGAGGAGAATAAGACCTCGTACATACCCTTGGTCCCAATCATTTTGTAAACTGCCATGACTACTTACCCAAGTCATGTACGTACCCACACTTCTCAGGCGTGCTACCTTCCTTGCCCTCTACTCTCCTTCAGTCATGTATTTCTAGAGGTTTAAATGTGAACAATAGGGGCTTTATAGCACAGGCCCACACATGGAGATGTGTATAACCACTAATGTAGATATACCCATAATGATTGCTGCATCTAGTACTATATTTTCCATTTCAAGTCTATGGGATATCTCTGAAACTCAAATCTGAATTTTTCAATGTGTTAATGATTCTGGGTACTCATTTTGACACTCCTTCTTGGGGGAGGCAAAGGTTTTCAAAAGGTAGGAGCTCAGCACTTTCTGAAAGTCAAGCCTTGTTAAGGTACTCAAAATCATTAATGACATATTGGGAAATGACCCCATTGAAGTCAATGGCAAAGCTCCAGTTTGCATAATGTTTGGAATAAACTTACCAGGTGCACCTAGTATATGTATGGCTCTAACTGCCTGATTCATGCCCACAATCAACGGTTAGATGGACAAGTACACGGAGCTGTGCCCACAGTTCAGTTGCAGTTGCAACAATGTGG
Organism: Chelonoidis abingdonii; assembly: GCF_003597395.2. Classification (NCBI taxonomy): domain Eukaryota; kingdom Metazoa; phylum Chordata; order Testudines; family Testudinidae; genus Chelonoidis; species Chelonoidis abingdonii. The sequence continues at coordinate 63,118,866 of NC_133769.1, read as the reverse complement.
ATCAAACTCTTCAAAGAGAAAACTGTGCACACATGGAATTTAAGTTGAAGGTGAATTTATTATTTGCTCTTTTCATGATTATAAATTAAAATAATGTTAGCAGGAAAAAAGTATTACAGTTTAGATTTTGGGATATTAGACATTTCATAGATATCACACATTCATCAGTCAGACAATATGAATTTTTGCTTTATAATGAGGTGCTTTGTGACTTTCACAGACTTGTTTAACCGGTGTATTCCTTTAATTACTTTCACTACACTAACACCTCAATCATCCTAAAGCAGCTCCATCTTCTCTTCCCAATGTTACATGTGAGATTAAATAGAATAATTTATTTTCAAGTAGAGCTGCAGAGTAAACCATTTGAAGGGTTTTGTCAACTTAAAGGTCAAATCTCCAAATCTCCAAAGAAATTTTAATGTAATGAAGATGGGAACTCTCAACCCCATATTCAAAACTTAATCAAAAAGCAAAAAACACCATAATCAGGAAATTTTATGTTGTTTCTGGCTTTCACTTTTATGGATAACAAATATAATCTCCATAGAGTCTCAGTATATCAAAAAGGTGTCAATACACAAAAGAGCTACGCCCTAATACAATCAAAATGGATAAAATTCAGTATGCATAATAACTTCAAAATCAATGACTATATTTCCAGGATTACATATACATAAAGCATAATGTAGGCCATAAATGATAGTTTGTTTCCTGGCTTGCGCAATCTCCCTCACATTTTTAAATCAAAAGCTCAGAAAATGCTAGTTCAGATTTCACTGTCTTTACTGTTAATTCCATTATAAACTGTTCACTTTCGGTCCAATTTGCCCCTCCAGTTTAGCACTGATTAATTCAGCTGAAATCACTGAAGTTACGCTGGAGTAATGCAGTGGTGAACAGGGTTCTTTTAGTGGTATCTAATTTATTTTACAGCTAGGTTGAACTGCTCAGCCCACTGACAAGCTCAAATACATGAAATTAGTGCCACTTGCCTGGTAGATTCCATTTCTGCTGGGAACATGACTTCAACCCTGAAGTTCCTTCAGTGAAGAGGGAAGTAGGAGACAACATGAAAATTTTCCCCTCAATGTCAAAAAGCAACAATGTCAAAAAGAAATATACCTATATCTAATCGATATCAATCTTGTAAACAGTGGAAATGAGTGAGTTTCTGACATGAAGAATCATGCTGTGAATAAGACCAATTTGTCTTGATTTGTGGCCTTTATAATGGGCATTTTGCTTTTGAAAGGGAAGTGCGTGAAGTGATCTAGAGATGAGCTAGTTGGTTGGAAATAGAGAGTTCGATTTGAAGGAAATGAGCAATATGGAGTGAGCCCCTGATCTCCAAAACTACATTTTATTTACTATAATTTTACCTTGTGAGCATCAAAAGGAGATAAGGACCAATGCTGCCATTGCAAGGTGATTTATTTAATCATTCTCTAAGCAAGAATTAAAGAGAGAAGGGAAGCTCTTTTAAGTGATACTTTTCAAAACAATGAGATGTGCTTTTGAACATTTCAGGGGAAGTATTTAAGCCTTGATCTTTGTTCCTTGAAGATTTTGTGTCTAATTCCGTGAGGTGCTGGGCAGACATAAATGCCACTGATATCTGTGAGAGTCAAGGGCACACACCATATTGCAAGAAATGTAACTTTGGTTCAGGCTCATTGTGGATAGGGTGGGGGGAGAATTAGAGTTTTGGATCTAGGCAAAAACTCCACTAAAACATTTTAGGTTAGATACACAGGGCCAAGTTCTGTCCTCGGAGGTTCTGGCACAGCTGTCACTGAAGTGTCTCTGCTTGGTGAATGTGTGTATATAAAGGCACAATTTTGTCAACACTCTCTATTGCCTTTCCTCTCAAAGATTCTCAAAACTGAATCCATTTTCAGGGGTACAACCATGTAAAAATCCTGGGAGGAGGAGCAGGAGAACAGGAGAAGCAAAATGAAAGAGAATTGTAAAACTTTTAAAAACAAATCCTAACAAAGTCAGCCTTTCAGTGTGGCTTTCTCAATATTTAATTAAGCATGTGCCTTACTTTAAGTATATGAGTATTCCCTTTCTGTCATTGGGACTACTACTCACATTTAAGTATCCTTGCTGAAACAGGGTCAATGAGAAGTTATGCTGTATTCTCTCTCTCTTTCACAGACACACACACACTCCGAACTATAAAGAAACATACATCATGCTATTGGACCTCAAATAGACACACACACTATCAGTGATATCTAGATATCTAGTCAACTATACTATTGAATGAATGCATAAGGCTTAGGTAATTTCTTTTTTATCAACTGGGTGATTACATTTTTTTAAATGCATGTATAAAACAATATTAAAAGTGTACTGTATGAGAAATGCACCAGACAGGAACAATAACATCAGGTTTTACAGCATGACTTACCCCTATGGAGTGGCTAAGTATTTAATCAGATTAGGTATCTGACATCCCAGACTGATGCATTCTGAGTCATCCCTAGCAAACCTGGCACTAACAGGGTTATTTTTGTGGGATTGAGGGTTGATTATTTGTTTTTTTAATGTTTATGTAAATTTTCTGTGTAGAAAGTCATCCACAGCCTGATTAGCTCATATTTCAGTGGTTCTCTTAGCTGTACATGTTTACTTCCAGGTCACCTTTAAACCACTCTGTCTTTTTCCATGTTATATCTCTTTCCTATCTGTAATTCTTTTTGAGCATTTGCACTGTGGTAGAGCCCAAAAGCCGCAACGAGCTGGCCTCCATTGTGTTGGGCACTGTACAAACATATAATAAATGTCCCACCAACCATGTGTGCTTTTTCCATGCTCTTTCAATTTTTCCCTCTTTTCCCAGTGCCTTCTCTCCCTCCCTTCTGTCTGCCTTCTGCTTTTAACTTCATCCTACCTCCCTTTCATTCTCCTTCCCTCCCTTTTACTCAGCACCCACCTCTTTTCCTTTTGCCTTACCTCTCCCCCATTTCTAAGTCCATGTTCCTCTCTAGCCTAATCACTCAAACCTTCCATCTCTACCTTCCTTATTCCATTTCCTCCGAACCAACACCCCAACTCGGTCTGCTTCCCTTCCTCACCCTCTGGGAACTCATTTTATTCAGTCACCATAATCACTCTCCAACCTCTCTCTAATAAGATCCCTCCAACACACCTGAAATCTCTTCTCTCTGATTCCCTCTCCCCAGGGAATATCCATTACTCCAACTCCTGTAAAACTGTAATAATAACTACAACAACCTGGGGCCACACTGTCCTTTCTCCAGGATTCCTATGGGGCGAAATGTCCCAACTGGCCAACACCTATCCTCTCAAGTACTCAAGCTGTCTCTAGAGAGTTTCACAGGAATTATTGCAAGGGAGATACATCTCCTTTTTGCATGAAATGGTTCTCATATTGATCTAAGGGTGATAATCTGGGTCAAAGGCTGCAAATCATATAACACTTGGCAGGATGGGGGGAAGGAAAATTTTTTTTTAAGGTTTGTAGCCTAAAAAACCAAAGCAGTTCTGACATTTGTCTAGACCACACTGTTTTTCTTTTAGTAATTTCTTAGTGATAGAGTGGTGGATAGTTTTGGAGGTTATTTAATGTATTTAGAATGTGGAATACATTCCTCACAGGATTGTGACAATTTTAAAGACTGGTCAAATTTTAGGATCTATACCACTTTAAAGTGTCATTTCAAGTGACAGTATTATGAACACCTTTTTAAAGTGCTAGATATGGGGAAAGCAAGAGAGTTCAAGCTAAGGGCTGCCACTTTTCTAGAACTGGAAAACATCAGGACTCAGAGAGCTTCAGCCTGGCTTTTTAATTTCACCAGGGAGTCAGTTCAGATTGCTTCAAGCTGCCACAGAACTTTGCTATTTATCAGCAACCTTAGACAATCTAGGCTATTAAGTGGACTTTCCAAAAGTCTTTGAAAAAAAAAAAAAATAAAGATTTATTTAAATACTGATGTCAAACACCTAACTCTAGATACACAGACAGTGGGTTAGATTGTGTTTCCAAGACATAGCCCATAGTAACTGGGGTGAAGGGAAGGGCATGTTGCTGCACTAAGTCATGAGTAGCACCAGAAAAAAAAAAAAAGGATCCACAATTTCCACCTTGCCTCTCCTTGGTCCAGTGGTGGAGGTAGGGATACGGGAGAGAGGAGAGAATAATTTACTGCTGCCTTAAGCCAGCATTTTCTGTGAATGGTGTTTTGCTTCTTTAACTTTTTCTTCCTTTCAGTTCATTTAGGAGAAAAATTGAAAGGTGGAAGAAACTCTTCTTTACCTTTAGATGAAGAAACTAACCTTAGAATCATAGAATTGTAGGATTGGAAGGGACCTTAAGAGCTCATCCAGTCCAGTCCCCTGCACTCATTGCAGGACTAAGTATTATCTAGACCATCCCTGACAGCTGTTTGTCTAACCTGCTCTTAAAAATCCCCAATGCTGGAGATTCCACAACCTACCTAGGCAATTTATTCTAGTGCTTAACCACCCTAACAATTGATACCAGTCAGATCTGTGTTCTTGGGAAACCAGGGTGCAGTATCCAGCCTGACTCATGAAAGACACCCCACTCCCCACCAGCCTCTGCTTAAACTAAAGCCCATAAGAGGAAAGAAAACGTGGAGAGAGCAGTGAAGGGCATTGGGAGACACACTTAGACTCCTTGTGACAAGGGTGACAAGATTAAGACATCTCCATTAGCATACAGAATGAAGAACAAAGACAACTCCCCTAGCCTCATCTGCATGAAAGATGGGACAGGGAGACATCGCAATTTGCATCCAGAATGGAGAACAGAGAATCATACTGAACTCTGGGACCTGAAAAGCAGGGACACGCTGCATAATGGGAATCTCTGCTCCAGATGTTAATGAATCTATGCCTGCCCACACCCAGCTCAGCAGTTATCAGACCAATTTTAGTAATGAATCCTTGATTGATATCCAAAATACTAAAGCAGCCTAGTTGCATTGTGAGCTCCCTGGAAGAAAACACCACCTATAGCCAAGAGCGATCAGCTCCTATTGTTTAGCCTAAAGAAAATCCTTGAGCCATCAGCTTACCAATAAACAAATCTAGTGTTCTCCCTTGAACCATTGTATTTTCTCCACAAAAATCCCTATTCACCCTCCAGTCAGGGTTCTGATGCTTAGATCCAGACTAGGCATCAGTTCCACTGGGACTCCATATTCTCCTGACTGATCATTCTGGGGACTCTGCCTGTCTCCTGCCCTCAGACCATGAGCTATCACCATCACCTGGGAACCCCAACTAGTTCAAGCTTCAGGGAGCGGTGAGATCCCCTTCTCTTTCTCTCTCTCTCATTCTTTCTCTGTTTGCCTTAGGTATTAACCTTTAATAATGTATGTTATGTTGGTTAAGCCCTCCTTGTGTAATTATCATTATTGTTCAACAAATAACTTTTATGGTTAAGTTGGTTGCTCCTCTCTCTCTTGCTGAACTTTATTCTTTTGTGTTTTTAGCTTCCCCCCCGCCCCCATTCACTCTACAGAAACACTTCTTTTACCTAAGCTAAAGATCCCTGCAGCACCCAAAATACTGTGGGGTTTGCTCATCAAGTAGGTTACTGCCAGTACAATTGTGATGTGAGAGTGGGGATAGGGAGGTGCTGAATCTGGGACGCATAAAGGTAATAGCTTGAAAGTGCTGCTTGACCCAGTCCATGGAGCCCAGGCACATATAAGGAGAGGCAGCTTGAAAGTGCAGCTTCATCCAGCCCAGTGAGTCTAAAGACATATAAGGGGTCATCTTGACAGTGCTGATTGACCTGGTCCACTCAGACTTGCTCTGTTAATATATACGTGTGTGTGTGTGTGTGTTCATCTGGTTCTGGGGCTGGAGGAACCCAGCCCTAGGGAACATAGATCCTGCAGGATAGCTCCTTTGGGAGAGCACCTAGGTCCGGCAGGATAGCTCCATTGGGAGGGAATCTAGATTCTGCAGGATAGCTCCCTTGGGAGGGGACTTGCAGAAGGGAGAAGTAGAGCTCCATATAAAAACACAAGCGACACAAGTAGTACATTGATAGAATTACAGAACACCCCGCACCCCCCCCAAAAGAGTAACCCAAATAAATGAGTGTACCTCAAAGTAACTGGCAAATCTGGTAACACAGTTAGGAAGTTTTAACTTATGTCCAACCTAAATCTTCCTTGCAACAATTTAAGCCCATTGCTTCTTGTCCTATCCTCAGAGGTTAAGAAGAAGAATTTTTCTCCCTCCTCCTTGTGACAACCTTTTACATATTTGAAAACTGCTATTATGTCCCCCTTCAGTCTTCTCTTTTCAAGACTAACCAAACCCAGTTTTTTTCAATCTTCCCTCATAAGTCATGTTTTCTAGACCTTTAATTATTTTTGTCACTCTTCTCTGGACATTTTCCAAATTGTCCACATCCTTCCTGAAATGTGGCACCCAGCACTGGACACAATACTCGAGCTGAGGGCTAATCAGCGCAGGGTGGAGCGGAAGAATTATTTCTTGTGTCTTGCTTACCACACTTCTGCTAACCTTGTGGGAAAACAAGAGCCTTTATAGACTCTTCTAACCTTGGATTCCCTGACTGCCTTGGACTGACAAACTTTAATAATCCTGGAACTTTATATGATTGGAGAAAGACTTTACAAGCGTTAACACTGCATAAGTTTGTGGAAGAGAGAATGTCAATGAACCCAAAGTGTTAGCCTGAGAGCTGCGGCCAGGCTGGATACACAAAAAGAGGGAGGAGGAGGAGAAGATAAGAGAACAAAGCAGCTCAGACAACCACATGTGACCTGTCTGCCAGATGCTGTCAGCAGCGAGAAGGTTCAGATATCTAAGGGTTCTTCTTAAAATTAACTAACATCACTGGCTCAAGCCCCACCTAGAAACCCAGGAAAAATGAAATATCTTCAAAAGGCTGAATTTGGTATAAGTTTCCCCTATTCCAATGACAATCTGAAAGCATGTGAGATTTTGGAAGTGCAAGGTACACAAGGGCTTACAGGGAAAGTCACAAAATGTTACCTGCCTCTTGAGGACTGTCTTGCACTAGAGAGGAAATATGGTTACCCAGTTACCCCTACAAGCCTTGTCCTTGTGTGAAAGGGGCTGGCTGTCCTTTTGTTGCACTTCCCCAGAAGCCTGTGTTAAATGCCACAGATAAGAGTGGTGATGAGGGGAAATTGTTTTCCTTCCTCAACCTCAAAGTGTTGGATTACATATGGTTAGAGAGTTACATTAGTTTTTGATTTGTCCAAGTAGACCTCTCATGTCTATTCCCAACCTACAAACCTGTGGTTGATGTCTACGTAAATAACATGATTACTCAAGAAGGCCAAAATCAAACAACTGTAATGCTAGATAAGCAGAGCTGTACATGCACCCCTGCTTGATCTTTGGAGTTCACTCCCCACATTTTAATTTAGCAGTATAAGTCAGGTTAGCTGGAGGAGCAATTAGAAAGAAAGTTAAAATTACATCAGAATTGAGAAATCTTTTATGTCGCCTCTAATTTTTATTCAGAAGATATTGATGCTACAGCTTCCTACCGAGTTTATCCTTTCAAGATAGATCTTTCAAAAAGTAACATTAAATTTACTGGCAAACTGAGAGACACATTAGATAACTGCGGGATAGATTGTGGAATGAAAGGTAATTTTACTCATATCCCAGAGCACAGAAATATTGGTCAAGGAACTTAAATTTCTTTCCTGGTTATTACAAAAGTTATATTACCAAAGGAGTCCATTCAGGGACTCCCGGTAAAGAGATCTATCCACCCCTTAGAACAAAATTGATTTCACACCATCTAGCATTATCAAAGTGTGTCTTGGTAGACTGGTGGAAGAGGAAACCATGATCTGATCTTGTGCTTGAGAAGATATATATGGGATATTCTTATAATAGAAAGCATTACAGATGACCTAAGAATAGTTATCTCTTCCAGATATAGCAACTGCTCTAAGACAAGAATGAGGAGATACAGCAATTTTGTTTTGTGGCAAAATAGATACAGTCTTCAGCCTCAATATTTGTAATAGATGGATTTTAAAAAAAGAATTTGAAGAACAGCTAAATAAAGACTCAAAAAGTAATAGCAAATATTTTTTTTTTACATACATAAGAAACAGGATGTCTGCTGAACAACCAGTGGGGCCACTGGATGATAGAGATGCTAAAAGAGCACTCAAGGTCCAAAGGACCATTGGGAGAAATTAAATGAATTATTTGCATCAGTCTTCATGGCAGAGAATGGAGGGAGATTCCCTAGTCTGAGCCATTCTTTTTAGGTGACAAATCTGAGGAATGGACCCAGAATGAAGCGTCATTAGGGGAGGTTTTGGAACAAATTCATAAATTAAACAGTAATAAGTCACTAGGACCAGATGGTATTCACCCAAGAGTTCTGAAGGAACTCAAATGTGAAATTACAGAACTACTAACTGTGGTTTGTAATCTATCATTTAAATCAGCTTCTGTACCAAATGACTGGAGGACGATAGCTCCACGAATTTTTATAAAGAGCTCCAGAGGTGATCCAATCAATTTCAGCCAGCTGTAAACCTGACTTCAGTATTGGGGTCTAAAACTGGTTTGAAACACTATAGTAAAGAACAGAATTGTCAGACACATAGATTGAACATGGATTTGTGGGGAAGAGCCAACATGGTTTATGTAAAAGGAAAATTATGCCTCACCAAATCTACTAGAATTAACTTTGAGATGGGAAACCAATAAGCATGTGGACAAGAGGGATCCAGTGAATAGATCCAGTGTACTTAGATTTTCAGAAAGCCTTTGATAAATTCCCTCACCAAAGGCTCTTAAGCGAAGTAAGCTGTCATGGGATAAGTAGTAAGGTCCCCTTATGGATCAGTGACTGGTTAAAAGATAGTAAACAGCAGGTAGGACTAAATAGTCAGTTTTAAAAATGGAGAGTGTTAAATAATGATGTCACCCAGGAGTCTGTACTGGGACCAGTCCTATTCAATATATTCATAAATAATCTGGAAAAGGGGGTAAACGGTGAGGTGGCAAAATTTGCAGATGATAACTATCTTGAGTAGTTTTGTAAGCCAAAGCAGATTGCAAAAAGTTATAAAGGGATCTCACAAAACTGGGTGACTAGGCAACAAAATGGCAGATGAAATTCAATGTTGATAAATGCAAAACAATGCACATTGGAAAACATAATACCAACTATATAAATAAAAAGATGGGGTCTAAATTAGCTATTAATACTCAAGAAAGAGATCTTGGAGTCATTGTGCATAGTTCTCCAAAAACACCCACTCAATGTGCAGCGGCAGTCAAAAAAGCTAAAGGAATGTTGGGAATCATTAAGAAAGGGATAGATAATAAGTCAGAAAATATCATATTGCCTCTATATAAATCCATGATAGGCCCACATCTTGAATATTGCGTGCAGATGTGGTCACCCCATCTCAAAAAAGATATATTGGAATTGGAAAAGGTTCAGAAAAGGGCAACAAAAATGATTAGGGATATGGAACAGCTTCCATATGAGGCAAGATTAATAAGACTGGGATTTTTCAGCTTGAAAAAGAGACAACTAAGGGGGGATATGATGGAGGTCTATAAAATCATAACTGGTGTGGAGAAAATAAATAAGGAAGTTTTACTTACTCCTCCTCATAAAACAAGAACTAGGCGTTACCAAATGAAATTAATAGGCAAACAAACAAAACGAAGTATTTCTTCACACAACGCACAATCAGTCTGTGGAATTCTTTGCCAGAGGATGCTGTGAAGACTAAGACTATAACTGGGTTCAAAAACAAATAGATAAATTCATGGAGGATAGGTCCATCAATGGCAATTAGTTATGTGGGAGAAAAACGAGTCCTCACTCTGAGTTTGAAACAACAAGCCAGAGCAGCTTTATTTTTGAGCAATTGTAAATGTACAGGAGAGTACACAAGGGCAGGTCTCTGTTAGATAAACAGTTAAGGCAAGCTTTTATACCTTTTACCACATACAATAATGAGCAACAGCTGCATTTTGTTATACATATTTCTTCCCGATATCTCACTTTTCTCATTAATTTCTGCTATAGTCTACATTCCATTCTTATCTAACACAAGGTCAAAACAGTATCTCTTACTGTCTGTTCCCATTCACTTTCTCGCTATCTACCTGCCTAAGCCTTCAAGTCTCGTGTTATTAGAGTTAGTGTCGGTCTGACTTTCTTAGCCTAACTCTTGCTCTATTCCTAGAGACTAAGATCTCTATGTTCAGATTCCCTTTATCCCTTTCTCCACTTCCACAGCCAGGATGGGCAGAGATGGCGTCCCTAGCCTCTGTTTTCAAGAAGCTGGGAATGAGTGACAGGGGATGGATCAGTTTATGATTACACTGGTCTACAATTTTTGAGACGTCGTCTGCTTCAGAGATAAAAATGTGGTATTTATTATGTATTTTGCTGTGCTGAATTCAAATATGACAATTAAAACAACTGATTGGCTACTGTCTAAGATATTTAAGTTTTTACATTTTATGTCTATGTATATTGTGTAGATAGTAGAGTTTTAATCATAAATTGTAAACCTAGGTCTTTTCATGTGTTTATGGTTGCTTTACATGATAATATTTCACCTGTCCTGTTTATGTAACACTTTAAAAATCAGCAAAAGGGGGTTATATAAATAAATTTATTATGAAACAAAAGGCAAAAAAACTATTATGTACATAGTTTAGTCCTATTCAGTGTCTACTCGGCGCTTCTTGGCTTGTCTCTTGTATTCATTAAATGGAGCATCTCTTGTCACTGTCCAGCAATAGTCTGCAAGCATTGATGGGCTCCATTTGCCCTGATAGCGTTTCTCCATTGTTGCAATGTCCTGGTGAAATCGCTCGCCGTGCTCGTCGCTCACTGCTCCGCAGTTCGGTGGAAAAAAATCTAGATGAGAGTGCAAAAAATGTATCTTTAGTGACATGTTGCAACCAAGGCTTTTGTATGCCTTGAGGAGGTTTTCCACCAACAACCTGTAGTTGTCTGCCTTGTTGTTTCCGAGAAAATTTATTGCCACTAACTGGAAGGCTTTCCATGCCGTCTTTTCCTTGCCACGCAGTGCATGGTCAAATGCATCATCTCGAAGAAGTTCACGAATCTGAGGACCAACAAAGACACCTTCCTTTATCTTAGCTTCACTTAACCTTGGAAATTTTCCACGGAGGTACTTGAAAGCTGCTTGTGTTTTGTCAATGGCCTTGACAAAGTTCTTCATCAGACCCAGCTTGATGTGTAAGGGTGGTAACAAAATCTTCCTTGATTCAACAAGTGGTGGATGCTGAACACTTTTCCTCCCAGGCTCCAATGACTGTCGGAGTGGCCAATCTTTCTTGATGTAGTGGGAATCTCTTGCACGACTATCCATTCGCAGAGAAACAGCAGTAGCAGTACTTTGTGTATCCAGTCTGCAGACCAAGCAAGAGAGCAACAACCTTCAAATCGCCACAAAGCTGCCACTGATGTTGGTCATAGTTTATGCACCTCAAAAGTTGTTTCATGTTGTCATAGGTTTCCTTCATATGGACTGCATGACCAACTGGAATTGATGGCAAAACATTGCCATTATGCAAAACAGCTTTAAGACTCGTCTTCGATGAATCAATAACAGTCTCCACTCATCTGGATCGTGAACGATGTTGAGGGCTGCCATCACACCATCGATGTTGTTGCAGGCTACAAGATCACCTTCCATGAAGAAGAATGGGACAAGATCCTTTTGACGGTCACGGAACATGGAAACTCTAACATCACCTGCCAGGAGAATCCACTGCTGTAGTTTGGAGCCCAACAGCTAGACTAGAGCCAATCAACAATTTTAAGCATCATTTTCGTTCTCAGTGACCCAGAATTAGTAAAGTTTGACTACATTTATTTCAGAAGCATTTTGGCTGTAGAGCAGTGTTACCTGTTTTGTTCATTCCCTCTGGGTCACTTGGCATTGTCCACTGTCAGAAGACAGGATACTGAGCTAGATGGATCTTTGGTCTGACCCAGTATGGCCAGTCTCATGTTCTTATGTTCAAAATTATACATAATTTTATATCTGTAAGGATATTTGAGAGAGCAAAGGGAGTCAGAAGGAGGGCGGGAGCTGCCTGCAGGACACTTGGAGTGTCTTGCTAAATCACCCAACCAGAGATACCTGGGGCAGGGAAGGAACCTCAAGCCTCTGTTCCTTATGAGAAAGCTGAAGCTCTTTCAGTGGAGGCACAGGGAAAGGGACTGTCTCTGAGAAGGAGTCAATTTGCACAGGGAAGCTGTGCAGTGATAGGAGATGCTATGTGAGGGAACCTTTTTCTACTGCCCCAGGCTCTGAGGTACAAGCCATGTCCTGAAACAGATTTTTGGGGCCTCTAAGTGATTAGGAAAATTCTTTTTTTGTTTGTGCTTGCTTTTTGGAACTTTTTAAACAAAGAAACCAGACCCCAAGAAGGGCTGTGATTGAAGGAGAAAGACTGCATGAGGTTTGTTTAATGGGTTCTGAAGAAGGGGAAACAGGCAGAACACTGCAGAGGCACCCCTGGCCAGAAGGGGGTGCTCAGGTGGCAGCCACTCTGTTACGTGATGGGCTGTTTCTTATCTCTGAGGTGGTAAAAATGGACTTAAACTTGCCTCCCCACCACCCCCCTATAGCAATGTATCCATGTAATGTGACAAGAGAGCCATATAATTTAGAAGTGACCTTATGGTCATAAGTAAACCATTCACGCAATGCATCTTTAACTCATAATTCTGAGTTCTCCATATTATACAGAAGAGTAAAGGAGATTCAAGGTGGGAAAGATTTCATCTAATGCACGCCCTCTCCATTATGTGATTATGACCTATTTTCCAGAATTTGACCAAACTATTTTTTAAAAAATTAAACATGTCTAGTATCGATCCCCCTACAGACAGAAGCATTTTATTACGCCAGTTTCAGCTAATTCAAGTAAATGACTCAACCAACATTATACTTCAGATATTGTTCCACTACATTAGATCTTAACTAAGGAATTGTCCGTGATAGTCAGACTAATATTTCCATTTCTGAATTCTATTGTAGATAATCCAACTAATAAATAGCAAAACAGGTGTTATTTTTGTAAATGTATGAAATATTCTTCTTTGACATTATTTCAGCTTGTTCTTTATAAAATTGTATATGTTATAAGGCAAAGCTGTCAGCGCTGTCTATATTTAAGTTGCCCAATATATCCCATTATAGGACACTGATCACTGTTGCTTATGGCTTTGCAAAAAAAGATTGGATTGAAATTTTCCATATAAGGTGTCCATCTCAGACTGTTTTTTTGGTTTAGTTTGGTGTTATGGTTTTGTTTTGTTTTTTTGTAGTTTCAGACAGAAGGGTTCAAGTCTTTCTGAGTGCAAGGTTGGGGGAAAAATAAACTCTTTGCATAGGTTATGGAAGCAGGCATGCTGATGGTGATGCCACACCTCCTGGTTTGAAGTGGTTTATATTGTATACAGGCTTTACAGTTTGGTTCAATGGCTCTCTCAGCACCCCTACCATAAAAGTTTTTCCAGCATCTCTGATTGTTTGATACTGCAACCTTAATGCTTGTATGCAGTGTTATTGTAGCTGTATTGTAGGATATTAAAAAGACAAGATGGGTGAGGTAATGTCATTTATTGGACCAACTTCTGTTGGTGAGAGAGAGAAGCTTTCAAGCTCTGCAGAGCTCTTCTTTAGGTCTGGGAAAGGTACTTTTGAGTGTCACAGCTAAATACAAGATTGAACAGATAGTTTAGCATAAGTAGTTAGAACAGTATTTTGAGAGACAATTCAAGGTGAAGTGGCCTATTAATACTCTTGGAGTCATAGGACAAAGAGAGAAATTAGTGCATTACAGATTGTTGTAATCAGCTATAAATGCAGTGTCTTTATCAAGACCATGATTTTTAGTATCTAGGAAAGTAATGAATTTAATCTCTGAGGCTTGTCTTTTGAAAATGTTGTGCAGGTTTCCTTTGTCAGGATGAGGACTCATAGGTCGGATATAGAGTGATTGCTTTGTGAAGAGTGTTCACCCACAGGGGACAAGGTGTTTTTGTCTTTTATCATTTTCCTGGATGAGTTCATTTGAGAGCATAGTGACTATCTGATTTCATCCACATAGTTGTTGGGGCATCTAGTGCACTGGATGAAGTACACTGCATATTGTAATAGGCATGTGTACGACCCATGGATCTTGAAAAGTGCATTGGGGGTGGAGGTGTTGATCATTGTAGCAGTGGAGATATGTCTGCAGGTTTTCCATCTGTTGTTCTGGCAGGGTCTGGTGCTGATTTGAGTTGGTGTATCCTGGTCTGTGGGGAGCTTGTTTCTGATGATCTTGGAAAGAGTGGGCCTGTTTGAAGGTCAGAAGAGGGGGTTCAGGAAAGATTTCTTTCAGGATGCATCCCCATCGAGTATGAGCTGTAGTTGTTTGACGATTCCCCATGTAGGTTCCAGTGTGAGGGTGGTAGGTGGCACCTAGAAAGTGTGTGTGGCTATAGGAGGTTTTATTTCAGTATTAAATCAGATTATCTCTAGGTATCTGGGTGGCCTGTTCCATGATGCAATCTGTGTAGCTCGAAAGCTTGTCTCTCTCACCAACAAAGGTTAGTCCAAGAAAATATATTACCTCACCTACCTTGTCCCTCCAACCTTGATGTTATTTTAGTATAATTATTTGTAATATTATATAGAAAAATGTGTGAGATGGAGCACATAGTGTAATTGCCTAGAAATCACTTCTACAAGGTGAATTCAATAAAATAATCTGTCTGAATAATTTATTATTCTTTAATAATATAAACACAGAAGTTAAACGTGATAGTCTTATTGATCTTTTTGTACCTTAAATCATTTTTTTTTCACATCTTAGCTCAGAGCCAAGAAATCTGAAGAATTATAAATATACAAAATATTAACACATCAACCTAAAAAACCCTAATGTATTGCAAGATTTAGAATCAAACTGAATTTCCCTAATGGACCACTTCACATTATGTTTGTACAACAAATTGTCAAGAATCTTGCATAACAATAACATGTTTAAGTGCTTTACTGAATAGAAAATGACCCTAAACATGTGCCTAAATGCTTTACTTAAACTGGGTACATAGTGCTGGGGACTGCTTTCAGCTTTCCATATAAGATATTTTTGGCTGTGCAGTTGATGCAGGAGATGGATTTTGTGTGTGGTGCCTTTTAATTCTGATTTCAAAACTTCTTGGAGCAATATGATGTAATCTGTGATGGGGCATATAAACCCCACACTGCACAACACATGAGTAGTGAGCTATTGTGGGCTCAGTCAACTCTGATCTGCCTCAGCTGCTCGAGATGTCAGACTTGGTGGGAAGATAAGCATACTTGGTGGCAGACTGGAGAGGCGCTCAGACCTCCAGTCCTCAGCTCCTGCAGAAGGGCTGGCTGAAGCCAAGAATGCCTCAGATGACCACTGCCTGACTGTTCCCTCCCTGAAAGAAGGAAGGGCCTGATACTCATCCACTTTTGGTGGAACTATTCTTCTATATTAGCCTGGAATTGGAAGCCTAGCTGGAGCCAAGCTTACCAGAAGTCTTGTGGAAAAGAGGTCCTGCCCATATCTGTGGAACAGTTCATTTGTGTGTGTTTGCTGACAGCCCCACAAGGGACTGACTGTCTGGGATTCAGTCTCTTATGACTGGACTGACATGAAAGAATATCTGAATGCTGCAAACCAGAGGCTGGCAAGTGCAAAAGCCTGAGCTGGGGCTCTAGGGGGCACCCTGGACTAGGAATATGGTGCACATCTAAGTTGTTTAATGGATAAACAACAAGCATGTTTGAACTACCTCCATCAAATATACCATGGATATATTTGGACAGCTGAACACTTCAGACACTTTAAATGCAAGCAGAATCTTATTTGGGACCACCTTCAAAGATCAGGTTTCAGAGTTGCAGCTGTGTTAGTCTGTATCCACAAAAAGAACAGGAGTACTTGTAGCACCTTAGAGACTAACAAATTTATTTGGGCATAAGCATAAACAAAGATCAGTTATCCATGTGCATAATAACAAAAAGTCTTAGGCTGCAAATCTGGCCACACTGGAGCTAGATGGAGTTTGCCATAGACTTCAGTGGTGCCCAGATTTCACCCGGAGTGATCCTAACATTAGTAGGGGAGCAGAGCAGTACTTTGAGAGTTACATTATTTAAGATTCCCATATATTTGTGGTATAATCAAAATCTCAACCTATGGACCAATTAGCACAAATTAGTGTGATTCTAAGACTAGCAATGTATTGGTATTAAGGCTGATGTATTAATGTTTTGCATATTTATAACCAAGTCCTTCATATGTTAACAAAAATTTTAAGTATGTGTTCAAGTGCTATGCTGAATAGAGATGGACCTCTGAACTGAGGCCAGAAAAAGTAACTGTAATGATGCTGCCTCTTGCAGGACACAACTGAGAGTATCAATTCAGGACAAATTGCTTAGAGCAGGGCAGTTACAGCCCAAAGCTGGAGTTCCTTTATTATTAAGGCACACCAAACCAGCCAAACAGAGAGGACTTCGGTCTCACCTCACTGGCTAACCATTAATCAAACAAGCAATTCCCTTAGACACTCCAGTTTCCCAGTATCACCACCAGTGCCAGTTGTTATGGGGATGAATGGTTATGAAAACCAATACCCCAGTAAAAGAAAAAGGTTCCCCCAATCTCAAAGGACCAAGCCCCAGACCCAGGTCAATGGAATCAATTAGATACAGTAATGACAAAGTTCTTGGTTCAGGCTTGTAGCAGTAATGGAATAAACTGCAGGCTCAAATCAAGTCTCTGGAGTACATCCACAGCTGGTATGGGGCATTCAGTCCTTTGTTCAGAGCTTCAGTTTGTAGAAATGTTCCTCCAGAAGTAAGAAGCAGGATTGAAGACAAAATGGAGGGGTTTCCAGAGCCTTTTATATTCTTTGCCCTGTGGAAGGACCCCTTTGCTCTTACTATGGAAAATCACAGCAGCAAGAGGAAGTTTGGAGTCACATGGGCAAGTCACATGTCCATGTATGACTCAGTTGCAGGCAGTAGCCATTGCTCACATGCTACCTTGAACATCCCAGGAAGACTTATGTGGATTGGAGTCTTCCAAGGTCCATTATCAGGTAAGTGTTTCTTGACTGGGCACTTAATTTGCAAATTCCTTTCTCAAGAAGCTGACCAAATGCTTCACTAATGCTATTTAGAATAAAACACATTGAGATACAAGTACATAGCCAATATTCATAACTTCAACTACAAAAATGGTACACACATACAGATAGCATAATCATAACCAGCAAATCATAACCTCTTCATAGACACCTCACACAACCACCTTTGTACAATATTTGCTGCAAATATGTAACAGTGGTTGCAACAATGAACTATATGGTCACAGTTTATGTCAATAATGTTACAGTAGTGGTAAACTCTCATCAAGGTATCATGAGATACAGAAGCCCAGCTACACAGGCAAATTATTATTTTCTTCCTAGATCCTGATTTTTTTCTGCTATATTTCTATTTCTTTGTCTCTAGCACACTTTATCATTCACTTTTATGTTTTTTATTTCTTAAATTTGATGGGAGTAATCAACTAAGGCACTTATTTCAGCAAAGGTCAACATTGTACCAGCTCCTCATGCTGAAAATAGAAACTGAAAGAAATAATCTAACCAATTTTAAAGTTTAAGGGTTTTTTGTGCATATTATAAAATATTTTTATGATTAATTCTTTGAGGCTATTCTTGTCTGAAGTAATTTTTAAAAGTGCTTTATTTGCATCATCTCCTTATTTATTGCTTGCTTATTCCTTTTTCCTACTTGTAGATGTTCTTGATTTTGATATGAATCAAAGTTTTACTGAGAATATTTAAAGTAAGATGCATCAGCAAAAACGATTCCTGTTGGTATCACTGTGGCTTTACTGATCGTTTCATCCTTTCTGATTGTGAGTGTATCTATACAACACATTGTAAAAAAAAAAAAAAAAAAAAGTATGTTTTTTCAGTGATAAACCAGCTAGAAGTTAAATTAGTGTTTCTTCTGCTCTTTTTATAATATTACTTAAAAGTACTAACCAAATGTTATTTCATTCTTGCAACGCAGTATGAAGCAACTTCTCTTGCTTATTCTTGTTTGTTGGTTTTTTTGATGGATGTGAGGAGATATGCATGGAATGATTGAAAGCGGATTTTTTATTCTAAGAGAAGCAAATTGGAATGTTCTGTACTATATTCACTAGTGCGTTCTTGACCTACTATCTGACAATTCTAGCAAAAACTAAAATTTCATAGCAAATCTGAGTTAAAGATTAGATAAGGTTTTGATGACCAACATGAAAATTCAAATAAGGAAGCAAGATTTTCGAAGCCCATAGTTGTTCTTGAACATTTTGATCTCTGGAATGAAAAAATTCGCCTCCCAGCAGTTTAGCATTTCAATACTTTTGCCTCTGAGATTTTATATTGATCTTTAGAACTAAGAGAGAGATGATTGGTTACACATAAATCCATATCTAACCCACCAGTCCAGGGATTATTCCAAACATAGCTCTCTCTCTGCATGTATGAGACAGTTATGATAAAATTTCTGAGTTGCATATTTTACTCTCACATTTGAAGAAGGTCTCAAGTACTATTTAAATAAGTCATAAAATTATTAATTACAGTGCAGCAATCTTCATAATTATGAGTATAGTGAGAAAAATCAGTAAACAGAAAACCAGTTAGGGTTCTTCTAATTTTGATAGAACAGTACATATAGTTTAATACACTTTTTATGTTATGAGTTAAGTTTTCTCTGCCTCAGTTATATATATGCACCTCTTTTGGGCTCAAAGCCAGGCATATTATACACACACACATGAAAATCTCCAAACAAACTTCTGGGCATAATAAATGAGGGTACATATTGTGCCATTGTAATTTAGTCAGGGCTTCCAGCACATTCACATCACATGTCTCACAATGTCTTAATCAAATGCTGCTTGCAGTTCTTTGTGTTAGAGAAAGATCCCACCCAAATATTGTACCACAATAACTTTGTCTTTGGAACGAGTTTGCTACATATTTTAAAAATAGCCTATTTGTTTAGAACTTGAGCATTTTTTTTTAAAAAAAGCCTTTTAATAAATTTACTTGAACTTGGGGATCACCCAGACTCAGATTTGAGTGGTCTCAGCCAAACCACCCACGAATACACACCTGCCACATGTTCTTAGTAAATATTGAATCACATATACGAACAAGGAACTGGAGAAAATGTACTTCTCTAAATCCATCAAAATAAATGTTGCTTTATTCATTAGTATTAGAGTAGTCATTATATTAAAAAAAATCACAGTATTGTAACTAGTCATATTTTTACATGTTTTGCCATTGGAATTGTTATTATTGGAAAAAGGACTTCCTTTCCCAGACCTAAAGAAGAGCTCTGTATAGCTCAAAAGTTTGTCTCTCTCACCAACAGAAGTTGGTCCAACCATGCATGGCAGGTGAAACTTCTCATGGGGAAGGCTAGCTTCCTGTCCTGCCTCTTCAGCCTGCAGCCCCACCAACATTCCAACCCTGTTCCACCCCAGACCCTTCCCCCAGGCTCCTTCCCTTCACCGCTTGTTCCCCTTCCGGCTCGGCCCCTCAGCCACTGCTGCTCGCTGCATCCCTCCTCTCTTCCACTGCCCAACCCCGCAATAACCCCCCCGCCCACCACTCCCCACTTCCCCATGCGACGCCTCTGCATCCCTTCTCCCCCTGTGAGAGCCCCCCACCTGCCACTTGCCCCATCTCCCCTTATCCCCAACCCCTACGAGACCCCTTTGCCTGCCAAGTGTGGGGGTGGAGGAAAGGAGGGACACAGTGAGCAGCAGGGACCTCCGGAGGGTGGGGGATGGAGTAGAGAAGAAGAGGGACCGACTCTCCAGGCAGTATCATGTGATGGGGGTCTCAGGGAAGGGCAGAGCAGAGAGGGGAAGAGGCAGAGAGTAGGTGGGACCACCATGGCCCAGGGGTCTGGCCACAAGTCAGCAGCAGCTGTGCCAAGAGAGGCTTAGCCTCCTTTGGCCTATTATACTCGCCGCCCATGGGTCCAACCAAAGACATTATCTAACCCACTCTGTCTCTCCCATGAACACAGATATTTTCCAAATGGAGAGATAATGAAGGAAAAAAGTTTGATGCCACAGTACTCTTGTATTGAGTGTATTGCTATAGAACTCCAGGACTAGGTATAACACTGAATATTTTGATAGGTGAATATTAAAACACATTCTCACCTAACATATTATTATTGGAGATCAGAAGGGTATTATAGCACAAGCTGTTAAAATGTCAACATTTACCATCCTTTGCTGCTGCTATCTTCTATTCTATCTCTAGGGGAAAGCAGTACTGCAATCTCATAAAAACCATTTGGTTATTGTTAGCAATACTTTTTCATGATGATTATCTTACTGTGGTATTAGTGACTCATACAGCATGTGAATATTCTTTCACGGCCAAAATATGACACCCTTTCTACCACTGAGTAGCACCTTACTCCACAAATATTCCCAGTGACTTCAGTGGGACTACTCTTGTGGTAAGGCACTATTCAATAGGAGTAAGGGGATCTGCCCTCACTGTTTACATAAGATTCCTAGTAAATTATATAGAAGAGACCAATAAATTTGTAAATGGTGAATAAAGAGTTTTCTGTTGTATGAGTATGTAACTATTCAGCCTCAATTGGCGGTGAATGGCTATTTTGCACAAGCAATACTGTTATTTTTAAAAAGGATTATGTGGTTGTATAAATCTTTGTGAAAGCCCATTAGTGGTATTTTCAGGAATAATCTAAGTAGAAAAGCATCTAGAGTAAATTGAAGCATTAATCCAGTTGTGTTTGAAAATTATCCTGTTGATTATGAGCCAGAACTGGGCAATATAAGGATAATGCCACCACATATGGATCCTTTTTTTTTTTTCTTGGCAACCATTCCAACAGTCTGCAGAAATAGGGTCATTAATCTTACTTAATCTTGCAGATGTCATACATTCTGAAAAATATTTTCACTTGTGTTTCTTTATATGGATAAAAGGCAAAAAACTAAGACATAAAATTCCAGATTATCATAGAAATCTTATCTGATATGTTTTGTTTCAGATATTTTACCAGAATTGAATATATACATTTTTATTACATTAGAAATCTGAGGTTCCCACAGTTCATTGGTCTGGCTGGCTTGTGTCATAGAGGAAGGAGAGGTTAGGTAGCATAACAACAACTAGTAAGGACATGCCCTTTATATCCTGTTCCCCAGGGGGCTTGAATACCTGCATCCTCAGACTCATTGGCTCCAAGGTATATTTCCCTTCTCAAGTTAAGTCACCAGATTGGTTGCTAGTCTTTGGAGCAGGTGGCCTGCCAGGCAACTAGATGGTGAGGAGAGAGATTTCCAGTTCTGTGGTTTGGACTGTGCGCTAGATTTGGAAGAAGAGTGAGTAGAAGTGGCAGAATGACAATGTGTTATATATATGGAATATATGCTTCATACACTGTAATTTACTATGCAGGGCAGAAAATCTCTCACGAGAGGGAATTTTAAGGATCTCATGAAGAATCTTCTAAGGGAGTCTGAACCTCAAAAAGCTGTCGGAGATTGTGGCAAAGGGATCCAAGTCCTTGTTAACTGATGTGGACTTTAGGCCACCTGTGGCTTTCAGAGCCTTTACTGAATCAGCTTTGACTGCAGAAACTGCTGGGTAGCCACAATCTAGCATGTAATTGAACTAATATGCACTTGATGAGTGTGACAAAAGGAGTATCAGTGGTGTAAGGTTCTATACGATTTGGGTACATGACCTGTATGAGATGAAGGTTCTCATTCTTTTCAATTCTTCTTTGACTACATATGAATTGTTTAATCTCTTAATGGGCATGTACCAGAGGATGTCATGCTGGCTACATGTATGATCTAGTTCACTCTCTGAAAGGAAAGGAAAAGGTTAGCTGGGCAGATTTAGGGGGCATTTTGCTTGAAGTGGAAACAAACTCTCAACCTCAGCTGATCTGGACTGTAGGAATGAGTACCTAATAACTTACTGGACACTTGAATGGAACCAAGAGCAAGTCCAGCCGTTGATTTGGATTGCTGAAACTAGCAACAGCTAGCCTCTTCAACTGCCAGGACAACGGTCTTGGGGTAAGAGGAACATCTTTTATTTTTGATAAGCACCATCTGTGCTGATTCTCCACTTTCTTACTCCAGTTGTTCATTAGTGTAACTACATAAACACTGATGTAAATACAAGAAGAAAATCAGGCATGCAATTATTTCTAATTCAGAATAATGTATAGGCAGCTATTTATGGACAGTATATACACGTAGGTGCTGATTCCTTTAGTGGTTAATCTTGTGGGTTTTTTTAAGCCTGGTTATTTTTTTTCCTATTCTTGTAGCTAGCCCTTTACAACATGTTGTTTTCACCTCCCATATGGAGACAATTTTATTTGAACTAACGGCAATACACAAAAAGGGGAAATAGAGGAAACACACTTCTCTGTGATAAATGTAAACATTGAAAACAAGGGTTAATTTGGAGGCAGAAAAACCTAGATGATATTACCCTCTATGGAAAAAAAGTCACCAAATTACATTGCATGTCTTGCTGACTGGATTGTGAACCAGAGGTCATCTCAATTTGATAGTACAATAATGTAGTTGTACACATTGAAAGATAGTATAATGGCTAATACGCATGGGGTGGCATACTGGCACAATAGGTGAAGGCAACAGAATTTTCCTCATTGACTTTCACAGAGCTAGGATTTCACTGCTGGATTTCTTCAAGTTGCATAGGTGATGGAAATAGGGGCGATGCTGCACCCCCTGGCTGGAAGTGGATTCCATTATACACAGGGTTTACAGTTTGGTTCAGTGGCTCTCGGCTCCCCCACTATACAAATTGTTTCAGCATCCCAGCTAGTTGTGAGTTTACTGTTGTTAAGTAAGTGCCACATTTGAGCATGGGCCATGAACATGAAGCTCTGTGATTATGTTCCTTACATAATTATTTCTCTACAAGGGGACATTAACTATAGGAGAGTAAAAGGATAGATTTAGCATGGATGTCATATTTCCTAGAGATCTTACAGATCTAGAATAACATCATTTGGTTCAATATTTGCAAAAAGGATGACACTAATATTTTGCGGTGCAAATACACGACATTCTCATTGCAGTCATCGCGGGTTGGCTTCTGAAATAAGGCAAAAATAGATCTAAGTGTAGAGGCCCACAAATATTATTTAAAATTCTAAAATTCCAAGCCACCAAATATTGGCAGTGAAATGCAAATTTTTCCTCTTAATTTCTATAGCAGAATTAAAAACTATAAAATAGTACAAGTACAGGAAAGTTATTAAATTGGATCTAAACACATTTTCAGATTTCATTGGCTAGTCTGATTGGTATCATTGTAGCAAGTACTGATATCACATTAGTGAATTATGCACAAAAACACAGGTATATATAGGGTTTTAAGTGTTTTTGCTTCATTTTCATAAAGATTGTCTTAGGATAAAAGAAAATCATTCATGCCATAACTTATATTTTCCCATTTATTTAGGCAGATTTATGCAGAGAATATTTTAAATCTGTATTATGATTTATTCATAGTTCAGTGTATTCACTGTTTAAATCAACCGTATTGTAAGTTATTGACAATAATATATTATTTATAAGGGATGACTGGAAGTATGGTAAACCTGCATTACAGTATAACAGGCTGTAAAATAGAAACAGGATATACACTGGGTAACTATTTTTTGGGGGGGATTATTTGCTAAAATCTATTAAAGCGTTCACAAAAGCTTTCTTTGAATCTCAGGTTTTTAAACAAATACTGGAATACAGGAAAACAGAATGTATTTGTCCCTTTTACTTCATTTTCTTGACATTTCCTTCCACCAGCTCACATGCATCAAAAATAAAACTTAAGAGTTTAGCTCCACTTCAAGGGATTATTTTTCCTGTTTATATTTCACTGTTAGATTTTAGTAATTTTACTAGAACATGACTCCCTGCAGCCAGTTCTTTACTCTGGCTTTTTCCACACCCCCTACCTCCAAATCAGTACAGTTTCTAGCAATCTTTGGCATTTTTTTCCATGCAGAAATCATTGTACTTCTTGATTTAGTATTTTAAATAATATAGTCCAGTAAAGCCTACCAGGATTGGTCCCTCTTGTAAGTACTACAAACAGAATATAGTAAAAATATCACACACTGTTTTAAGGCAGGAACTATGGGAGGAGATAAGAAATGTATGTACCATTTCTTAAAGAATCATTTTAACATGCAGCTAAAGTAGTTACATGGGAAATTCTGAAGTGGATGTAGGGATTCCCAGTTTTGGGCCAAATAAAGTAGATGTATTATTCCTCAAGGACAGAATTTACATGATATTTTATTGATGAACAATTTAAGAGCCTGATTCAATGCCACTAGGTATCAATTACAATTCTTGCAAGACCTGGCACAAATTTACAATCACGATTAATGAGATGTCAACATTGTTGGAAGAAATGTATTGATGTCCAATAGTGAAGTAATCAGACCCTCACAAGGCCAGGTAATATGAACATCTTTTAAAGAAGTGCCATCTATCTAAACTGTCATACACAAATTTGCTATACTTCAAAAAGAAAAAGTAGGATGCTGGGGAAAAAAAAGCAAAACTGTGAATGTTTAATTACTGCAATAAATTCAAGTGTGCTAAATTCTATTTTTCCACATATATACCTGCTGGTACATGTAGTATCTGGAAGTCTGTGTGTGGAAAATGTAATCTTTGAAAAATGCTTTTTTCCCCATCTGCTCCTTCCCACTTGGAGCCTAAAATAGCTGAACATATTTTCTTGCAGCTTTCTCTTTAATATTTACCTCTGGATTGAGAACAAATAGAAACAAAATTCAGTAGTAAAATAGAGCATTCAAATGGAATGTGCATCTTAATCATTTGCAAGGTCACCACTCTATCCTGGTAAATACTGCAGAAACTTTCCCATTAATATCTACTCAGATTCTTAAAATGAAATGTCTTTGGCCATACTTGTACCCTTCACATTTACCTTCTGAGAATACTTAGAAGATTGTGTTTTACGGAATGAAAGTTTGCAGAAAGGCAATTTCAAAGTTTCATGCATTGCTATTACTGATAGAAGTGCCTGTATGGTTATCCAATCCAGGAACAGAGATTGCAGTTCAGCAAGATACTTAAGCATAAGCCTAACTTTAAGCATGCAAGTAGTCTCACTGACTTTGTTACCATGTGATTAGCTGACTCATAACAAAATTACATCGGTCACATTTTGACTAGAGTATCTCAAACTGTTCATGATCAGTTCAATAGAGTAAAACAATTGGTTTGTATATTCATATTCCACCATGAGTGGAAGAAAGGCTAAATTCAAATAGATAAATGATTTACATACACAGTATGTCACAATCATATTGCTATAATAAAATACAGGCTCTCTAAGGCATCTTCAATGTGAGCTGAAGGGAGCTAGAAGCAAAAGCATGTACCCTTACACAAAGGTTGGGCAAATTCAGAAGTACACCCCCACCCCAAAGAACTCAACTGGGAAAGACTCATCAGAATGGAGAGAATAAATTTCTCTCTCCTAGAAGAGACCTTCTAACCAGAGCTGAGGGAATATCAGTTTCTATAAAATTCATTCTATTAAGACCCACATCTGGTCCTTTAATGGATTTATATAGTTTTACTGTGGACGATGCGATAATAGCAAAACATTGTTGCCAATGCAGCAGAGAATCCTGTGGCACCTTATAGAGTAACAGACATTTTGGAGCATGAGCTTTCGTGGGTGAATACCCACTTCGTCAGATGCATGCACCCACGAAAGCTCATGCTCCAAAACGTCTGTTAGTCTATAAGGTGCCATAGGATTCTCTGCTGCTTTTACAGATCCAGACTCACACGGCTACCTCTCTGATACTTGACATTTTTGCCAATGTTACGAACACATTTAATAGACTGGGTATCTGCTAGAAGTTGGAGCAAGGTCCATCCATTACAAATACTTAAATGCATCAAAGGTGCTCATTTATATGAAACCAATAATATGTAATTGTGCATTAAGATTTCTTGATTAATTACAATTTTTATTGTCCTCCAATTAAAGTGGATTTAGGGAAGATGTTCTTTGCATATGCTGGGCCATCAACTTCTAATTAATTACTTAAGTATCTTAAACTGCTTGATGTAATGACTGGTTTTAAAAAGGAAATAGGTAAATTGATTAGAGCATGTATGTAATTGCGGAGCTTCACGTAAAATTGTTTGATGTTTAGTACTTA
The DNA here is from genome assembly GCF_003597395.2 of Chelonoidis abingdonii. NCBI lineage: Eukaryota > Metazoa > Chordata > Testudines > Testudinidae > Chelonoidis > Chelonoidis abingdonii. The sequence continues at coordinate 63,092,443 of NC_133769.1, read as the reverse complement.
TAATGAAAGATCTGAGTTGTAATTAACTGGCAATGCTTCAGGATAATATTGAAAATGTGATAGGAAGTCTCAATACGATATTCCTAGCAAACAAATTTTGATGACCCATTAAATTAAAGGTCTTAGATAAGGATCTGATTATTATAAAATGAACAAAGCTACCTAATGTATAGTAATTTAGTTAAGGTATTTAATTATTTTTATGAGATGCATGTCCATTGCTGTACATTTATACATATATATATTCTATCCAATTATTAAGACATTATATATAATGTCCTAATAATTGGATAACAAAAACATCTAGAAGTGTAACTCTTGAGATTTAAAAGCACATAATGCACAAAAGCATCTCTTTCTGAGGTCTACACTGATCAAGTTATGGTCAGATAGTAGAGTTAAAAGTCCAAAAGTGGAACAAAGACCCAAACTGAGAGACTCAAGACAAAAAGAAATGCTTCCTATTTATCATACAAGGTAAATGATTTCTGCAGTGTTAGTTTCATGTAAATGGTAAAGAAACCAAGATTAGAAGACAAATTCTTTACATCGCCAAGCCAACATATTGCTGGGACCTTGCCATTCACACAAACACACTTCCCGTAGAAGGGTTAAGGTGGGCTATAAGAAAGGGGAGTTGGTTCCCTGCCATATCATTCATAGAAGCCCCAAACCCCTTCCACCCCATTCCATTCCTTTAACTCACACCTCCTTTTGAAGTCCTTTTCTAAGCCATTTACATAGTCACTGCATACCTTCCCTGTGAAGTACCTGCATGGGACATCCATCGTACACTTATATAATGAGTCACAATATACAGCCAAATTCCCTTCATGGTACATGCCAACAAAGCCCTTCCTTATCCTGCTCTGGGGAAGGCAAAAAAAAAACAAAAAAACAAAAAAAAAACACAACCCAACTCCATGTAGGCTTAATCTGGCAGTAAGGGAAAAATTCATCCTCAGTCCCATAAAAATGGGCGGCAAGCACAATGCTCACAGCAGGTCTTGGCCAAACCTGGTATTTCACCACCTAAAGGGGAGGGAAGGTGGGTGCTGCCTCAGCCTGCTCCATGTAAAAAGAGGCTTAACCGCACGGGCATGCCCCTTTTAGGCCTTTTTGCTCATCTGGTTTCCAGGGGATGAGTCAGTGTCACTATGCTGTCCCCTTGTCCCTCTTTGCAGCAGTTTGACCTCTCTCCCCTTCCCCTCCCCACCCCTAAAGCACTGTTCCCTTCATTCAGCTGGCCAGCCAAATTTCCTCAACTTAAAGGGGCGGGACAGTCAATCTAATAGGGAATGTGCACACTGCAAAACTGTAGTCTGTTCAAGCTGCATTACAAATGCTCAAATTAGCTGCTACCATAAACTGACTATCACTAACTGGTCAGCGTAGACCAGGCAAATTGTATTGAGCGTTATCATCTAGCCCAGACCTTACTCTCATTTTCATCCCTCAAAGGAGACCGTTTTTATCATCCTTTATGCATGTGCTTCTTTAAATTATTGACATTTTTTCCTCTCATTTATTTATTAACTGTGATCAGGGCCCTTAACATCTAGTGGAAGTGTACAGTGATGTGAAGAAAAATGAGTTTGTGGCTGAGAGAGCAAGCTACTAAGCAGCCACCGCTAAAGCTATTATCAATGCCACTCTAAGAATTGCTGGCATGGAGAAAAGGAGGGAGAACAAGAAGATATTCCATCTTAAATTACTGCTCTTTGTGGGAAAGTTAATGGGGAAGGGGGGGCGGGGAACAGAAAAAAGTAACAGCAGCACAACCCAACAGACCCAACCCTAAAAATGCAAATCCAGCAATATGAACCATTTCCAGTATGAACATGTGTTCAACATTAGAATTAATGAGCACGATGGAACCAATGGGAAGTACTTAAAAAAACCCAGGAAGATTATCTTACTAATAATTATCTCTGTTTTATTGTATTAGATTTCACACTCTGGGCAGAAGAGTTCAGAGAGAGAGACAGAAAACCATATCTGCTGAAATATACAGAGGTTGAGAAAAGCAGCAGTCTCTTGGATAATTGGTGCAGTTAATATTTATGGTAAGGATTCTGTATTTTCCTCCCCTGGAAACTTTGAAAAATAAAACTAATTTGGGGCATTTTGGTGCATCATTACCAGTGCATTCAGCTAAAAAAATAATAATTTCCTCTGCTGTGCTGTCTGGCTGCCTAAATAAAAAACCTGTAATGTATCTCCTCTCTCCTCACATGCCTAAGCAAACCAAACCTAAAGATAACAATGATCAAAGAAAAGGGGATATAATTTCAAAGTAGTGGTGGTTGGGGTTGTGGGGTGGAGGGAGGGAAGGAGCTGGAGTTATGTGTAACAAACACTTAGAAAACAAACCCCAAATATTTTTTAGTTACCAGTTACTTTTCTTCCAATCCTGATATAACTGGATTAGAAATACAAGCTGTGTGTGTTTGCAGAACCACATCTTTTAGCCATGTTTATAAGCAAAGCTGATTCAGGCAGCTCTGCTAAACTTGTGGGCACAGCTCCCCTCTTTTCCCCCTTCTGACCTGCCTTTTGAAGATTTAGACCCTTTTAGCAAAAAAAATCATCCTGATTTTCTTAGATGCTGAGCATTTGCAATTTGCATTGAAACTATGGGAGCTGTGGATGTGTGGCACATGTAAAAAAAAACAAAAAACAAATCAAAAAACAGGTCCAGATAACACTTAGGAGATCAAGTTAAGACCCACATCTGCAGGTCTGAAGAAAAGGACTCTGCCCTTTCCATTAGAGGCAGTTCTCTGCTCCTCTTCAGTTGAAGAGGTATCAGAAGTCTCTAAAAGGAAACTCCTAGGAGAAAGCACCACAAGAGCTGACAGCACTGCCAACTATCTTCCATGCAACTCCTCTCTCTCCACTGTCAGCATATTTAATAGACAGATCTATCTCCCTATACATTACTTGTTTAGAAATGAACAAGCATAGTCCCCAAACTATAGAAACATTATGTGGAATTTTTTTCATAGTTTTGTTTTCTGTCTTTGAGCAGCTCTAGTTTTTATGGAGGACAGGACTGCCTGATTTGGTTTTGAACTCTGTATATATTTAATCACTATTGTTCGATGTCTAAATATAGTTGTTGTAGGTGCTGCATATGGCCCTGATTTTGCAGGCAAACCTCTAGCATTAATTTATTTCACTGGAACTCTGCTGTTGGCATATAAAGGTTAACCGAAAGAAAACATTTTGGAGGAACAGGACCTAAAAAACAAACTGAATGCAATATAGAATGGGTAGTTTTCCTTAGAATAAGTAAGATATCTTGTTTTACTTTTGGGGGAGCGGGGGATGGAGAGGATAAAGGGGAGGGAAAATCCAATAAAAGATGACAGTCATATTGTTTCCTGCAGGATTAAATGATGAGAATGTGTGTGAAGACTGCACATCTGCAGAGAAATTCCTGAAGTCAGATTACATATGTTCACTTATATGCTTTTCTAGTGGAAGAAAGACTCATTTTTGTGCAAAAATATCAGCCACCACATTTCCTTAATGCATTATGTATTTTAAATAAACATATCTGATCCAATCTGAATGTGATTTAGCCCCAGTAGACTTTCTAGGGACTCCAACATACACTTTCTGCTGCATTTGACGGAATTCAAGGTGACTGCTTTTTCGGCAGTGACCTTTAATTTAATTGTGTGCACCATATTCATGCTGTTCTACTCTCCTTGTATCATTCTAGGCTAAGTAGGGATCAGTATTTCCAAGTTTGGAGAAAATGAAGAGAAACAAAAATCAAAAACCAAATAAAACATGTCTCTTCATGTTCTTGTCATCTGAAGTATTACTGCACTTTAATTACTGCTCTGTAAGAAATGGGATTTTGTCATATTAGAACAGCAGCTACATATTGGAGACACAGGACAGAGAAAATAACATAACTGGAAAGTGTCATAACTCATTCATCTTCTTTAATACTCACCATAGTTCTGGCTGCAATTTCCCTTTCAGTGGTCAATACGTTTTCAGGGAAGGGAATTTCAATTTACTCTTTTTTTCCCCCCTCCTTGCATTTCTTCATCCCTTCTCAACATCTCTAAGAGCATGCTTTTGATGGTCATGAAAGTCAAGGAAAGCATTGTCCCAATAACTCATTAATATAAACTAAATAGAGATTCTAAGTAAACACAACTGATTCCAGAAGTTGCAAAGAACGAGCGGTAAAGTCTTCACCCCTCTGAACTGAGTGGCAAAACTCCCACTGGTGTCAGAGCTGCCAGGATTTCACCCCAGGTCTTTTCTCTACTAAATTCAATTAAAGTCTTGACTGGATAGTACATAATGCTTGGATATTAGCCTGACAGGTGGAAAATAGTTAATAGGTAGAATAGTATGAAAAGATCCAAAACAGACAGATATAGATTAAGTAATAAGGTCATTTTGAAAAATGACTCAATTTTGAAACCTTAAATGGGCCCAGGATACAGTGATGAGTCATTTCTGAACTAGAGCCTGACTAAGCCACGTTCACTGATGAGGGCTTAGAACTCTTCTCTGCCTGATAGGGACAACAGACTACCCAAGCCTTAGCCTGCTCCAGCCTTGTTCCCAATCCTGCATCAGCCTTGCTCTCACTCTGGCTTCACTGACTCCAGATTCTTGCTCAGCCCCCTGGCTCTGATCACTAGATCTCACTTCCACTGCTCTGGCCACTAGGCCCGACCATCCCCATCATGGTGTCTGACACCCAGTCCAGGGAGTGGGTGCTCAGTCATTCAGTCTGCAATCACTTTCAAAAATTGTTTGTCATAGCTAAGTATTATTTCTCTACAGAGGGACAGAATATGCAGACTTTAACGAGTGATAATTGCACATTTTTGAAAAAAGAAAGTGTTACATAAAGAATGGGGCAGAAATGAATTAAGAACAAAAAGTAACTTGAAGTTCCCTTCCCTTTATTACAGCGTGTTAGATTATATATATCACACACCAGGTTATTAAACAGCCACACTATATAAATCAAACAATATATAAAAGGATGTACTACCAAGGCTTTTACCTACGGCCATTTTTTCCAGACAGAATTTACATTATGCCTGAAATTCAGCAGAAATTTACAGTTCAGGAGCAAAGCAGAAACTGTCTCTTATGACAAGTTTGTATTAACTTAGAATATGGGAAAATTCACCCAGGTACTAGGATGAGACCACTCATATTTATGTAGGAATATAGGATTTGCCTTATTGAATTGGACCAATAGCTCATCCTAGTTATAGTTATCCTGCTTGTGACAATAACCTGTTCCTGGCGATTCAGAGTAGAACCATATGAAACATTTTGAATGAAATAAATTTGCCTGTTTTAATGAATTTGCAAATATTTGCAAAAGCGGAGCAGTTTCAAACAAGAATTCAATGGAACTGAATGAAAATATTCTTGGTTCTAAGGAAAATGTTGCAGCACATCTGTTGCTTTTTGAATTAGATAAGCAGGCACTCTCCAGAGCCTGGCCCCTCTCAGGTTTCAAACCCAAGTTATTTTTGAAAATTACAGCCTTATTATTTAATCTATATCTTCCTGGTGCTTTGTTTAGCAACAAGTTCCTTGCTTAGAAGAGTCTATCCTGTATGGTCAGGAGGGTTGGCATAAGTCATTTTGATGCAGAGAAGCATCTACATTGTTGGTTGTCCATTAACCAAGCAGGAAAAAAAAAAAAGAGATTCTTTCAGCTTTAGGGTTTCCCTAGCAACTGTTAAGACAGCTGTAGGCCTGCCTCTGTCTTCCATTTCTGCGAGCAGCAGGAAGTGATTCTTTGCTGCTTCTTACTGAAGTTTGGGAATTTGATGAAGGGGTGCGTACTTCAGAAGACTTTCTATGTTGGAGAGGATCTTTGCCTTTCTTGGCAAAGAAACCAGAAGAGAGAGCAACCCATCCAAAGAAGCGGTAATGGGATGCATTCCATTGGTCATTCCCTACAACATAACACCAGAAGGAGAGGACAGTATGTTGTTCAAGCAAAAGTCTGCTACAGAGCCTGTTGATTAGAGGGAATTGTAATGGAGCAGAAGTCTTTATGAACAGGTGAGATCCTCTATTGAAATAATGGTGCAATGCTGAAGAACACAGACTCGTTAGTAATTATCTAATATTTCCAGAAATAAATGCTACATAGGGACTGATCAGAGAATCCTTGTTGAGGATAGGTACTTTGGGAGGTATTCATGGGTATTAGCAGGGTTTGAATTCAGCAGAACTGTCTGGAATGGAGGTCCAGTAAATAATTTCAAACCCATGAGGCAGAAGCTCCGAGCCCCAGCATGAGCTGTGGGGAAGAAGCCCTGGGACTCTGGGAAATATTCTATGAGAATTTAAGGCCTGGGTATTAAGCAGAGCTGGCTGGAAAAACAACAATTCCATTTAATAACATATCTTACGGTTTGAAATTTGTTTTTGTTCTGCATCAAATGAAAATGAGCCTTTTTGAATTTTGTTTATGAAAAAACAAGGTAGACCATCCCACCTCAGAACAGCCAATATCCCAGTGGTTATAGTGTTCTCCTCAGATGTGGGAGACCCAGCTTCAAGTCCCTGCTCTGCCTGATTCAAAGTAAGGACTCAAACAGAGTCTCCATTATCCCAGGTGGGTGCCATACCCACTGAGCTGTTGGCTATTTTGTGATGGCTTTGTCTCCCTTCAGACATTCCATCCTTGATCTGAGAAACCTTCCCAAATAAAGTATTGTTGAAAAAGACGCATTTTCTCAAAAAGTTTCGAGTTTGACGGATTGGCATTTTCCAACAAGTTTTTTTGTCTTGCCTGACCCAACTCTAGTATTAGGGAATAACCCCACAATGTATTTAGTTATAGTTGCCTTCATTTGATGTCACCACTCCCAAACTGCTAACTCACATTAGATAAGCAGTATGTTGGATAGTCAAGTATTTTACCAAAAGCCTACCTCAGTTAAATTATTGTTATTTATTTGTTTTTTAAGGAGGGCATAAAGGCCCTGACTGAAATCAAGGGCTCATTGTGGTAGTGTGTAGGAGCACAGAGCAGGAGCCAATCCCTGTTCTGAAGTGCTTGCCATCAAAATAGATATGAGGGGAGGGGAAATGGAGACACAGGATGGCATGGCTGACTCAAGCTCACACAGCAGGTTGGTGGCAGAGCCAGGATTAAACTCTGACTCCCAATTCAGTGCCCTAACTACTGGATCATGCTACCTCTTGTAATACTAAATAAATGCCAAATGAATAGGCTACATGAGCTAAAAGTTTAATAGCATTTCAAGTAGTCTTATCTGAGAAATTTGAAAGAGAAAGGTTTGAAGTCATCCAGTATTTTAAAGAAATGTATCTTAAAAAAGATTGAGTGAGACTCTGCCAGCTTCTCTAATCCGTCTTCATTTATCATGTTATCTGAAAGGAAACACAAGAGGTTTTGATTCTGTTTCATGGGATTTCAAAATTATCCTGTGTCCTTTCCCTGTTTAGCAGTACCTTCGTATGTGCTTTTAGGTGTCACAGAGAAGGACTTTTTTGCTGATGGAATGATTAAATGATGTGCAGCCTGTCCTCACCATTGAAGGTGATAATTACACAAAGAACAGCATCTTAGGAGTAAGGATGTTCCCATGGAACAGGCCTCAGAATAAAAACAACATCAGATGTGTGATGTTCTCAGTAGCACTGGGCCTCTTCATTACTGCCCCGTCACTCTTCTGAAATTGATCCCTTTTCATTCACTTTAATGAAGTCTAACCGAAAAAGTCATTGAGGAATTTCAATGTCCTCTCCTCTCTCTCAATAGTTGAATTACTCAAGAGCAGCTTGAGGCATCTCTGTGGTTAGCATTTTTTCCTCAACTCTCATTCAACAAACTTTGCAAACTAGAGCAATTTCAGCAGTTAAAAAAAAAAAAGTAGAAGCTCCTTATGGCAGAAACCATCTTCTTGTTCTGTGTTAATACAGCATCTACCTGCAATGGGGTCCTGCCCCATGCCTGTGGTAATACAAATAAAATATATGATATAGTTTTCTTTTAGTAAAAATGTTTTGAAAGCAAAGTAGCTTTAAATAAAGAAATATCTATACTCTTTAACAAGTTAAGCCTCTATCCATAGGATCAACAAATCCAAGAATGTTTGGTATAAATCCTTTATATTGTTTTTGTAGACTAAACCTTCAGGTCCAAATTTAAACACAATTTCGTCACTGCACATGAATGCCCATTCCCCTGAACCATCCTTTACATTTTGTCTGGGAAGGTTCAAGATAAAGTATGTTGCTTTAAAAAGAAAAGAAAAGAATGTTGCTCTGAGGTGATGCAGATCACTCACACTGGTGATGTGTGAACTCGTATGGGGCAGGGGGAGAGACAAATCTGATCTAAACTTTAAACACAAAATGAACCAAATTCAAACATTTACAGTAATGAAGAGCTGCCAAGCATGTATCTTAAGTCAAAAAGATCTAGCTAAGTCAACGACCTGGATAACAAGGGTCTGGTTTTGGTCAGATAACCTATTTTTGTTGACAGTTTGCCTCTGACATTGTCAGCTGAGCACCTCAGTTTGTGCAGCCATTTCTCAGAACTGGAAATTGAATATATCTGCATGAATCAACTGATTTAAGCTCCTTAAGTGTCAAAGTCACAGCCACACTCACAGATCTGCTTTATGTATTCACCAATAGTAGAACTGAAATGAGCAAGTACAATACATTACTGTACAATAGATGAATCTACCTGCCAGTAGTGCCCCCAATAGTACCCATAAACCTGATCAACATGCCCTGAACTCATGCTAAAAGCACCATCACCAGGGGTGTTAAGTATTAGCAAAACAATATGCTACATATAATGTTTTAGCTTCCTTACTAGGATTTTCCTACTTTGGGACTTGCCTAAAGAACATGGTAGTGCCAGGTCTTATAAGTTTGAGCACACTCAAATCTTTGTAAGACATGACTACTAGAAAGTGATGAAGTTTAGACACTATTGCCTTCTGTCTACAACATCTCTAGTTGTGATGCTGGGTCTCATTTACATGAGAAAGGTATCGGATTTATCTGGAAGAACATTGCTAAGAATGTTAATGGCTCCAGCCTAAAAGCGTATCTCAGGATAGAAGCAGCATGTCTTGAACTGGAACTGTTTTAGAGGTCTCAACTGACCAACGAATTGCAATGGAACCATGCTATATCTTCCACAACCAAATATAGTAAATCTGACCGATTTACTCTTAACAGGCAGCGAAATATCCAGCATGTTGTGAGGCCAATTGATACCCACAAATATCTTCTCCAGCTATGAGCATATCAGGAACCAAAGCCACTTAACTGTTTCCCACTATTAACGATATTTCAAAACAGTAGAACCTTTAGGAATGATTTTCACAGCTGGTATCATTGCCGTAATGGCAGCAGGCATGACGTTGTATAGTCTCACTTAGAAATGCTCACTCTTAGGTCTGGCATTACAAAACAGAAAGTTATCATTAGTAAAAATAAAGCAATTAAAATGTACATATGCACTAGTTGTCATTCATAGAACAAAGGCACATAAATGTCATTTTTACTTTATACATAGAGAAACTGAGGTACCGGGCGCTTAAGTGAACCCAAGATCACTTTGTGAATAAACTATAGAGCCAGGTAAGGAATGAACATTTCCTGATTCCACTGAGCAATGCGTCTTTCCTTCTAAAAGATTACTAAATTATTTCAGTAAAAAAAACCAAAAACATTATTTCAGTGGTTTGTTACGTAGCAAATAAAAAAGATCAGAAAAAAAGCTTCCTAGCTCTAAAAAATCCCCTGATTTTTCAGTCTACTATGACTAAAGCACCATAAACAAGACAGATGCTTTTTTTAAAAAGATTTGAGATGCTCTTTCTTTTTAACTTATTCAGTATGTTAAACGTTTTGAGTCTATATGGGGCTAGAGTTGAGCCCAGAAAATCCTGTTTTTATGTACAGATTGGCACGTAAGAAGGATTTGCAAAGCCTAATGATCTCTCACTGATGCTTGATTACCTATCTTGCCCTGTAAGAAAAAAAAGAATACTAGAACACCATTGCTGAGAGTAAATCAGAGCCATTCTTTACGTATCTGCCTCATAAAACATTTATGAATAACAGTGCTGCCTTGGGATCTTGAAGTCTGCCCTCTTCCAGTGCTATCTGATAACAGCAGAAGGCTGCAGTGCCGCTTATCTCAGAGAATCAGCTTGTGATTGTGCAAATTCTACTAATACAATTTAAACAGCTACACATCATTTTACACCAGGATCTGCCAGAGGATTGATATAGGACAGAGGAAAAGCTTTTTTCAGTGATGCTGGATGGATAAATAGCTTAGGAAAGCACTAAATAGAGTCACTAGACATTGGCATTGCTGAGTATTTGTTCTCAAATGTACACACCAGTAAAATATTTTTTTCTATATTTTAAGTTCATGCCCATGCTTTTTCATAAATTAGTACCAGCTACAGACCAGAGCCTTAATATTTTGGCTCCACAGAATCACCATTTACAGCCAAGAGATATCCAGCCAACACACACATAATAAATAGGGTCTGGTTAAATAAATTCTGTGGGCCAAATAAAGATTTTAGTTACACCAGCATAAATAAGTAATACAGAATTACACTGCACATACACCAACTTAACCGAGAGTAACTTCTGGCCTGAAGTTTCTGATGTTACTGGGCATTTGATATGTCACTGAACATGCGCCTTACTTCAACTAAAACAGAGAGAAAAACTTTCATACTTTAAAACTTAGCAATGATAGGTTTGAAAGTTATATGGGATGCTAGAGATTTAGGGAAAAGGCATCCAAATCTGAAGAGAAGGCACTGACAATTATCCCAGCAGTGAGTTTGACTTCTCAGTGATATTAGCAATTGAGAGATGACAAAATGCTTTAATTTTAACATTTTTTATCTGAGGACTTCAAAATATTTTCAAGTATAGAGAAGTTTTAGTGAAGAATCAGTCTCTGATTTTTGCTGGTTAAAGCAGGTACAGTCCATTCTGTAGCCACACAGTGGTACTACTTCCACCTGTTGAGGCACCCATTAGCAAATGAGGCATCCAACACTGGATCTTCCGGAGGGCCTGGAGCTGGGAGGGCCAGGGGTGAAAGTAACTTACAGGACTTACCGGTACTGCTGGAGTCCTGAGGGGGCATGGCCTCAACCAGAAGAAGCGTGGTCTCAACCGGAAGAGGCATGGCCTCTTAAGATTTAAAGGCCCTGGGGCACTGGCTGTGGCTGGGAGCCCCAGTGCCTTTAAATCAACCCGGGGCTCCCAGCTGCAGAGGTAGCTGGGAGCCCCTGGGGCTCAGGAGCAAATTAAAGAGCCTGGGGCTCTGGCCGCTGCGGAGCTCCAGACCCTTTAAATCCTCACCGCAGCTCCGGTGGCTGGAGCTGCAGGCGAGATTTAAAGGGCTCTGGGCTGACTGCAGCTGTGGCAGCCCAGTGCCCTTTAAATCTGGCCCCAGCCTGGCTGCCGGAGCCGTGGCAGTGGGGGTGTGTGTGTTAAAGGGCTCTGGGCTGACCGCAGCTGTAGCAGCCCAGAGCCCTTTAAATCCGACAGAGCCACGGGTGGGATTTAAAGGGCTCTGGGCGGCCCGCTGCGACGGGGAGCCAAGAGCCCTTTATATGCCCATCGCGGAAGCCGGTGTGATCTGGCACGGTTTACTGGCTCTTGCCGGTACGCCGTACCAGACCACACTGGCTTACTTTCACCTCTGGGCAGGGCTGACCAGGGAAGAGCTGGGCTAGGCCAGGCTAGTCACTATATGCCCTCATTCAATCTTCATTGGTGGAACTCCTGCGAGCTCTTAATAAGATTCTGCAGATACTCTGATAGCACCCATACACCTTACCAATATGCCACGAACTTTAGCTCATGCTGAAAGAACCATATTTGAGAAAGTACTTCCTCTCGCAGCAGAAATCATGGGGAATGGAATATTGAATATATTCCAGCCCTTGCCATTGAAACACCTGAGGGAGACGAGAATTTTTACTCTTAGTAGAAATCCAAAAAAAAACCTTTAAACACACAAATTTAAGGTTTGTGACCCAAAATGGCTTCCTAAAAATCAAATATGTCCCATTTAGATAATCTCTTTTAGCACCTTCAGTTATGCTGAATATACTTAAGTTAGAATTTTTAGATTTTTTCCCCAAAGATTTTAACTTTTCTATGAAATGCAAAACCTTATCTTTAACCAAGACAAACTGGAAAGCTTTAGAAAGTCTCAGACTATGTATATTAGCTGAATTAGAGTTTTATTCCTCCTTCAAATATATATATTTTTATCAAAATGAGGTCCTACAGGGTATAGGCACAAACCTGTGGGTGCTCTGGGGTTGGAACACCCATGGGGAATAAATAGTGGGTGCTGACCACTCACCAGCAGCTCCCCATCAGCTCTCCCCACCCAGCACCTCCCACCTGCCCGTGGGCCCCACAGATCAGTGCCTCTCCCTCCCTCCCAGCTCCTCCCGTCCACTGCAAACAGCTGTTCTGCAGTGTGCAGGAGGCTGGGTGGGGGGAAGGGCAAAGTGGGGAGGAGTGAGGACACTGTGTCCTGGGGGAAGGGATGAACTGTGTGAGAAGAGGCGGGAGGGGGCAGAGCCGGGGCAGGAAGAGGCGGGGCATGGGTGGGGCTTTGGGGGAAGGGCCTGGGGTGGAGCCAGGGGTCAACTCCGTCCCCCAGCACTTTGAAAAGTCGATGCCTGTGCTACCGAGTCTATTTTAGATTCCAACTTTACTGCAAGACCTTTAATAGTCTAAAGCAATGGAATAACTCCAAGCCCCATTTGAAATCAGGACTCTCAGAATCCTTTACTATGTGACCATTTTTAGAAGTTACCTGTTATGGGAAGGACCTGGAGTCTAAGTTCTGAGCAACTTCCAACTCAGGTTCATAAACAGAAATAAAATAAAATAAAAATCACTTGCCCCTAACTCCCCGCTACTGAGCCTCCTTTCAAGTACTCATCACTTCTCTTTTTGGGCCATCATAACTCTCCTACAAAGATCAATTAAAATAAAAAAGACAGATGGTCCAAACCAGTACATGAGTCAAAAAATTGCAGGAGATAGAAGGAATCTTCCCCAAACAAAAGTCCCCAAAAAATAAAATCTATGAGAATGACATCAATTGATATCCACTTCAAGAAACCACACAGTAACACAAAGATATCCCACGGTGTATGCAGCTATGTACAATTAAGGAAAATATTAAGAAATTCTGTTTTCATTGTATTATGTTAGCCATTTTAATGTGAAGAGATTCCTTAATTCTGAGTAGCACATTATATACTCTCTCATGGAGACTTTTATTTGTTCATTCTATGATTGTGCGTTTCCTTATCCTGAAATAATGTTCATCCCTCATCATGTGGATATATTTAAAGCAGAATTCATATCAGCTGCAAAACTCATTGTGACCTGTAGTATAACCAACCCTCACCTTTGGAGTCTTATTCTTCTTTCCTCTTACAAGTGACATTCTCAAGGGCTGTGTTAGGTGGCAGCAGCAGCAGCAGACACCAGTGTGCAGGGAAGCCTTCCATTGCATTGGAATTGACAGCAGCTGAATGAAGCAGCAGGCAGTAGCTACACCTCATGTGGAAGACCTAGCTTTACCCTTCTTCTGTCATGCAGAATAGGATGAGACAGCACAAGCCAGAAAAACCTATTTTCTAAATCAAATTGTAGCATTATGTTCTGAATGCCCCCAAATAACTAGGGTGAAGTTAACGTCTCAGACACACCTGTCTCCAATTCTTTGGAAAGTGCTGCCTGGTCCTGTCCTGAGGCTCCACCTCTTAAACCAACCATAGATATTTCAGCCTCATTTAGTGGCTAGACAGAAGGAGCCTTACCAGAGTTAACTCAGCTCTGAAGCTCTAAAGCTTCAGCAAAGAGACATTTCTGCCTCATCTCCTGCTGAAGAGTCCTCCCCATGGCACAGGATCTTCAGCAGAAAAAAACCAGCAACATATAAGGATCCTTGAGCAGAGTCCTTGCCCCAAGGTAAAAACTCTTTCAATCTCTCAGTTTGATTCCACTACCGAACCAATTCTGAGTTTGTGTACAGTTACGTCACCAGAGGAATCCAGGGCAGAAAGCTTCTGCAAGTAAATCTCTATTTAGCCATACTTCCACTTGTTCACCAATAGATGGGGAAGAGATCTCCTGCTCCTTTGGAGCTTCTGTCCATCTGGAGTTCTGGGTAACTAACTTACAAAGATGAAGCAGTTCTGTGACCATTCTTTCCCCAGTTCACCAAAAGATGAGAGCAGAGAGCACCTTATCCTCTGGAGCTTTTGGCCAGAGTGCTTTGTCAGAAAGATAGGGTATAAAACCAAGCTTAGTTAAGCAACTGCTTAACTGATTACCTGTAATGCTTTTTTTTTTTTTTTTTTTAGGATTCTTTTAATTTTAATTGCTTGGTTAAAGAAAAGGACTGGAGTTGAATTTAGTTTCACAAAGCTTTGTTCACTATCCTTAACAGCAGTAGTATAGAATATAAAAGGCAAACATTGTATTGGACTATGGTTTGGCAGCATAAATTAGAAAGCTGGTCAATATAATTGTTCATGTTTTTGGAATCAAATCACACAACCACAATTGAAAATAACACTTATACTCAGTAGCTATCTAGGGAATGTAACTTTGTTCAGATTTTTGACTGAGTCCCCCAGAACAGGGCTTCACTTCATCAACTCCAGTGTTGCTAATACAACAGACGAAAAACAATCCAAAGCTAGATCACAAAATAATTTGGTCAATTACTTGCATGCCAATTCATCAAGGTATCCTTTTCAAAGAATCTATACCAGTCAACCCTTATCTCCCAGTGAATAATAATAGCCTCAAGCTCTGACAAATACTCCTATATATCTAAAGGCATGTCTATATTACTGATGCTACACTGGCACATCTATGGTGCTGCAGCTGTGCCACTGTAATGCCATAGCATAGACTCTTCCTACATCATCAGAAGGGGTTTTTGGATGATGTACTTAATCCATCTCTCCAAGAGGCAGTGGGTAGATTGGAAGAATTCTTCTGTCATTGATCTAACTACCTCTATACCAGGGGTTGGGTTGACTTAATTATGGTGAATATGGCACAAAAATGTTCTCAGCCCTGAGCAACATAGGTAAATTGATCTAATTTCTAGACCAGACCTAACATAAATTCTTACATTTATGACGTACTGTTTAGAGTGAGTGCAGTTCAAAAAGCATGCATACGTGATCTCATTTTATATTTATGTACGCCTAGAAATTGAAAGGCAGCGTGAAACAATTAACTATGATAGCACCTGTACAGTGTTCTATAATCTTAGTTAACAACAGTAACTTGTTCAGTTTTCAAGCTACTTTAAAGCTCCAGGCACCAGCGCAGCAAGCAGGTGCTTGTGGCGGCCAATGGAGAGGGGTGGCACATCCGACTCTTTGGCTGCAATTCAGCAGCGGGTCCCTCAGTCCCTCTCAGGTTTTTTTTTCTGCCTCTCGAGGCAGCAAAAATGCTGGAGCCGGCCCTGCTTGACTAGAACCTGTTACAAAACAGACACAATGTAACAATCTTTAAAACATACACAAGCACGTATACTTCCTGACTAATTAAGTACCCTGTTTCAGGAAGTAGTCGATTGACTGATTTGGGTCCTCACCCAAGAAAAAGACAGTGTGTTACTTATCTCCATATCTTTGTTCAGCTGTCAGCTTTCACTTAGCTCAGTTGTTGTTCACAGCAGGAGTGGACATTGAAAACATAAATGGAGTGAACGCCTATAATCTTCCCTTGTGCATTAGCAGGCAACACAAATTGTTGGAAAATAGAAGGAAACAGTTAAACCTTTAACAGTTAAAGTTAAACAGTTAAAGATAGGTACTTGGTGTCACCAGGAAGGTGGTGGCTGGCCCAGGACCTCAGTCTTTTCCCTTCCAGCTGTCTTTGGCTTTCAGGAGGTGCTGTGCTAAAGGAGAAGGGCCATTTTATCCTATTTCTGCTATGTGGTCCTACTTGGTTTCTGTTCTTGGAGTTTCTGGCCTGAGCCAATCAGATGGTGACCCATATTTCTTCCAAAAGACATGAAATGTCCAACCAAAATGAGAGACATCCTCTCTCACCAACCAATCAGGGAATGAGATATCAGCTTTGAGTTCTTCCAACTGGGAATGGAATTTTCCAGTCTCTTTGTGCAATACATCTTGTCATACCAGCTTGTGTACAACAAAGTAGGCCACAGAAGTTGGTACAACAATCTTGGGACACAACTCAAATACTGTCTGATTTGTCCTAGTGGCAACTTACATCTATAAGCCGCTTTCCCTGGGCCCCTTTGCAGTGCATTCCTTAGCCAACTTTGCAGTTATGCTTACTTAAGTTGCATTTTCTCCATCAACATTCTCTTAGCTGATGAAATGCCCAAATCAAAGTTCTCTCCATATTTGTTGATGCTCTTTAAACTCATTTTAACAGTCTATTAAACAATGCAAACTGTAGTTCTCCAGCAGGCCAGAGCAGCAGCATAAATCTTTCTATTCTGTTCTGTTTTAACAACAGGATTGCTCATGAGGTTAAATCCCGTCATGAAAATTTAAAATATTGTGCCCAAAGCTGTATCACTTATAGTTCACTTCCCTTTTATACACATTTTAATTATATTAGATTCCACCAAGTTCCCTAATTTACTACTGTATCCAACACATTTTATATCAATGTTTGATATTAATTTAATATGACTTTAGTTCATCTACTTATTCATAGACAGCGGAAAAAGGAGAAGTCTCTTTAGCTGCCCTAGTGGTACACTCTTGTGAAAGACTGCAGCAACTCTGAGTTTTTTCAGACTATTGAAGAAATCTAGCTGTTAGGCCTTGGATTTTTATTCTATTAGCCCTCTTTTCTAAAAGAAGCTCTTGCTGCGTGGGCAAGTCTAACATAGTAATAGCTCTGAATTTTGGGGCTTTAGTTACTACAGCTTACACATGGATAGCTGGGCTACAACAACTTTAACACTTGCACTCACCTGAGCTCAGACCCTGCCATGTGATAACTCCATCACCTCTACTAGCCTCTCTCTGGAAAGGGAGCTTTTCATGGCCTTCTCACTTCTTCCTTGAGGCCAGCAGAGCTTGAGCTGAATGGTGCAGGCAGGAGAAGGAGCAGCTCACACGGCAACAATTGCAAGGGGACAGAGCAGCTATCCTTCCTCGTGGCAGTGTGTTTGCCAGAAACCAGGGATAGATCATAGAGATTCACTTCTGTTATGCCAAAGAGTCCAAAATAAGTGTTCAGAAACTTAGTGTACAGAGCTGGTTCAGGTAGCTGGATATTTATCCCATTTTGATTAGGAGTCTGGGCTCTTTGAAGACATTGCCTTTCTCTCATTTAATCCTCTTGTTGAGCTGCTGGTGGTATGATGAAAAGGTGGAAGATATATATACATATTTCTCTAGTTATTATATTTGTATTGGGAAAACAGTATGTCATTATTCCTGTCGAATAAACAGTATTATTTGTTCTTGAAAGGCAAAGGAACAGATGCTTCTCTGCAGATAGCACTATAGAGATATGTCCCTTACTGATAGAGGCTAAACTTAGAGGGGCATCTGCACCAAAGATAGAAGTATTTAAATATGCATTTTTCATGTGTGATTTTTTTTTTTCTCCCAGGCATCGATTTTGTTGCAATAACATGTTTGCAGGAACCTCTCTATCTGTTTCATAGATGGTATCTAAGCCATGCTTTTATCGATAGACCTTATAAATCCTTTAAAGCTGTGACAAATTAAAGCAATGTAAGATTTCAGTTGATGAAGGTTATAGTTCTCCCACACAGGAAAATTCATACTCTTTAGGGTTTGTGTTCACTTAGGGTTCATTGGACTTAAGAAGAGCATGTTCAGATACCCAGGAAGACTAATATAATGCCTTTTTGTTATATTATTTGTATTATAGTAGCACTGAAAGGCCTCATTCTAGAATGGGATTCATGGTTCAAACTGATATATAATTACATACAAAGAAACTGTCTCTGCCCTGAAAAGGTAATGGATTTGGAAACCCCCTGGACAAAATGGTAGTTCAAGGAGAATGATCAAAGGGATGGCTGGAAAATATCATTGCAACTCATACTACCACAATATGGCTGTTGGCTGTCCCTGTCTGATGGGACAAGGGGGCTGGGGAAGTAAGGTGGCACTGGAGGGTCTATTAATTGGAGAGGATGTTGGAGCAAACAGCCAATCAGAATGGGGGGAAAATATCCTGAGCCCAAGCTGAAGAAAGCAGAGTCTGATGATGTCCATTTTGTCCAGGGAGTTTCCAAATGTGCCTGGACCTGCTCTTGGTACTGTTATGCTGGATCGTATTGGGGTAATCTCTCTGCTCCCAAAGATGGCTTCATTCCAGAACATTCTTTCCCTAGTGCCTACTTTGTCTATAGGAATGGGGATGTTGTAGGGACTGGCATCTCAGAAGGGGACCTTCCTCCCATGCTTCAACACAGAACATACGACGCAGTCACAAAAAAGAAAAACCAAAGATTTATATGAGCTGCAATTCAGGATTTGTAAAAGGGGTGGGGTGTAGCCTATAGGAATAATCTGCTTGCTTGCATATTATGTGTATAAAGCTTTTCTTATAGTTTAAGTATTTGGTTTATTGTAATAGGTTTATATATTTATATTTATATTAAAGTAAGTTTGGCTGTAATGCAAGAGACCTACAGTCCAAAATCCTGTATGTAAGCTAAGGCAAAGTTAGCATATCTATACTGAGACCTTTTACCCAGAAAAATAAAGTTGACCTGTATCTTGTTACCTAAATAGATAAGTATCCACGCATATGTCTAAGACCTTTTATCTAGACCAATAGATGATGGAAGAATGGCGTGGGGGGAGGGTTCAATTTGTATCCACAGACTTACTGAGTGCATCACAAGGAAACTGATGTGCGTAGGTACATGTCATCAATACGCACATACATACTAGCCTATGGAGTAAGCGTAGCCTAACATTTTGTGGGTGAGGAATGAAATTTGGGCATAGGAGGAAGGATTTCTGGCACTTGTGCCCTATAAAAGAGGTAACCCACCTTGCTACAGTATTCTATTTCTACTCTATCTATGATGACTATTAGTTAGTCTATACTTGTTCTTCTTAAACTTTAAGTTTCAAGGAAACTAGGCTAAGCTTGGTTTCCCTAAGTTTTTATTCTTAGTTTATTAGGTTTTGATTTTAAGTTTAAGTTAGTCAAGTAAACCCTAAGTTCGCTCTAATCGCTCTTAGCATTAGTTTCTTCTAAGCACTGCATCCCTCACTCAAGAATTGAGAAACCTGAACTACAAGGCTGATCCTGTGTCTCTTACCACCAAGTTATCAAGTGTGAGTATATTAACCAAAGCTTTGTTGCATATAGTAATATATGATCATATGTATCTTTTGAATAGCAGTAATCCAATTGTAACTTTGTAACTCTGATTATTTTAACATTTACTTACTATTAATTTTACTAAAAAGTCTTTAAGACAATATCTGTCCCAGTATGAGCTTCCTGTCATATCTCCGAGGGTCCTCTATAAATTCTGTGGAGCCTAATTCAGGACAAGAATGTCTATCTTCTGATCAAACAGACTGGTGAGCCTAAAACCCATACTATTAATAATTAATTAATATTATTAATTAATAAAAATTAAATTAAATACAAATTAAATTGATGAATTAATATTATTAGTACATCCTAAATCAGGCTACAGGGGAGGTAGTATACATTTAAATGACAAGTGTGCTGAATGCCCCTCTTACCTCTGTTATTTCTGATGTTCGACCTATAATGGTATACTATGGTTTATATTTTCAGCTTACCTCTAAATCCCCACAGTAACAAACATTTTGTCATCCTTTTATGTGCGGGTGTGAAATCTCTGCCGGGGAAATACAATAAAATCTACCGATCATGAATAATTAAAAAAAAAAATCAAAAAAATCCACCAAATATAAAAGCTTCTCTTACCTTTTATTTTCCCATTTCCATTTCCTTATTCCCTTGTCATCTGCTCTTCCTTTTTTTTATTCTTCTTTATTTCTCTATGGTGATTTTTGCCTTCTCTTTCCTCACTGTCTCTGCTTTTCTCTCTGTGAAAATATTTTCAACTTTTTTTCTACTTTGATGATGCATTTTTATTCTCCTAATTCTCTCATGCCACATTCTGGATCCTCCCCAATTGTCTACTGTCTCCTTCCTCTTCTCTTCTTAGTCCAAAGTCCCTTTTCTTCACTCCCTCCTAGATTTTCCTCTCCATTCAAGTTCTCCCAATTTTCCCTTTTCATCCCTCATTCTCAAGTCTCACTGTTCTCAGAAGTGACCATATAATTCTAGTTTTTCCCCTTTCTTTTTTAATACATACAGGAATATTTTTCATATCCTATAGATACCTGACATAATAGGTATGGGACCCAATATCAGTGTATGTTCTGAAGTTTACTACAGTTGACTTCAAAAAAGGGTCCTGATCTATTAATAGTTATACCACATAAGCCAAAAGGAAGCTCTGGAAAGCTCACTTCAGTTGGAAGTCAGTGTTTAATAAATATATGTTCTGAAAGCAGTCAGCTGCCACAGTGACAGGAAGAATGGTCTCCTGGTTAAGTTATCAGACTGGTCTCAGGAGGATTCAATTCCTGCTTCTTCTGCATGCTTCTTGTATGAAATTTGAATGGTTTGCCCAAGTTCAATGTGCCTTAGTTCTCTATCTGTAAAATGGGGGTAATAATAGGATACATTCATGAAATATTTTGAGGTGGCCACATGCCTAGTTTGTACCTAATTAGATGACACGTGATGTAGTATAACAATTGGAATATTTTACACTGCACTCATTTGCTCACATTTCAGAATACACATTAGGTATAATCTTAAATCTGTACATCTGACAAGATATCACTAAGATATTTTTAAAACAAAAATTTGCATTAGTTTTCTACAGCTACACGATCATAGTTGTGTTTCTCTAAGGGCTTGGCTACACTTAGGCGGCAGCGCTTTGAAGTGTGAGTGTGGTCGCAGTGCCAGGGCTGGGAGAGAGCTCTCCCAGAGCTGCACGTACTCCACCTCCTCATGGGGTTTAGCTTGCCGCGCTGGGAGCCGCACTCCCAGCACTGCAGCACCGTTTACACTGGCGCTTTACAGCGCTGTATCTTGCAGTGCTCAGGGGAGTGTTTTTTTCATACCTCTGAGCGAGAAAGTTGCAGCGCTGTAAAGCGCCAGTGTAGCCAAGGCCTAAGATTGCATGTATGCAAGGGATTTTTAATTGTATTTTACTTTTTAAATTAAAGAACTTTTATATTATCAGACACTTTCAAGTTTTTCCTGAGAGAGTTTTGGTGCCAAATGCCACCAATATGATTACTGAAGACAAAGAAAGTATTATGAGGTCACCTAAAACTAAAATGAGATAGTAGGAAGCACATCAGACACAATTAAACCTGTTTGGGTTGTGAAATCAGGGGGTAAACATTAGACTCATACCTGACCTAACAATGATTTACCCATTGCCTGCAAATTGAATGTTCAAAGTGATTGGCCCTTTATGAGCAGATATATGATCTTTCATTATCTGAATGAAGGACACAGAACAAACAAACAAAAAAAGAAAGTTAATACCATTTTGTTAGGTCATTGTATTTATTGGCTCTTTTGCATTAAATGTCTAGTGAGCTTTTTCCCTTCACCAGGCTTTTAGCTGAACACAAGAAATTCCTGTGGCTGCAAAAAGAACTTGAGTGGTATTCATGAGGGCAAAGAGATAGATTTTTGCAATGTCTAGCCTTTGGTGGGAAATCTTTTCCCATCTTGACTTCACTGAGAATTTGAACTTCCTTCAGTATTAGATTTGGCATCACAAATCATTACTGTGCAGTTTTGCGCAACATTAGCACACTGACCTCCTAATGGATAGGAGTTTTGCCTTTGATGTTTGAAGTTCATTAGTTTTCTACCAGGTTATTTATTTGTTTGTGCTGCTCCTTGGCATAAATGATTAACCTGGAGTTCAATGTCTTTCATTTTAAAACTATGCAGACTAAAAACTTTTAGCTACCAAGTCTTCTAATGGGATGCCAGTTTTTGTCTTCATTCAATCAAAAGTCCAGGACTTTCCCTTCAATTTAACTGGATGACTATAAGTTATTGGTAAACATGAGTTTAAGGATAAAGTGTTCAAAAACAACAGAGAAAAAAGGAAAGAAAGGTAAATTGGCTCCCTGTAGGGCAACTTGGCAAACCCAGCAGCAGTGCACTTTTACTGGGATCTCAACTAAAACAACAATAGTCAGCACTTATTAAACGTATATTACATTTTATGTCTTTCTAAACATCACTTGATGTTTTGTTGTCTGCTGGTGCTTTTAGAGATTTCCCTTGTTGATAATGTTTTTGTGGGTTGCTACCAGGCCTAATTTGGCTTTCAGCAAAACCTTTGAATTTTTTATAATAAAGTAATTTACAGATGTTAGTAGATAAATTAGCATAATCACACAGATTGATTTTGTGTTAGCCTTCAAGATGTATAGCTACCTTGTGGCATCTCTGTCAAGGAAAGGCAATGAAAACTAAAGTCCCTCAGTTTCTCTAAAAAAGATGGGGAAAAAATGTCAAGGGACCAGGGAGAAATAGAACTCTCTTATTGAAATCCTGACAGTTTATAAATGTTAAATATACAGATACCACTCAATACTGGCATTTAAACCCCTGTCCCCCAAAAATAATATTGGATTGCACAGAAGACTATTCTTCCACACAAGGCAGAATTCGGAGATGCAGCAAGGAGCTAGGGCTTCTTTATTTATTGTCTCTGATTAGTAAGGCAGAAATAATTTAGAGGTTAGTCACCTCAGCAGATTTGTTATTTTTAGAGGCAGCACAGAAAGATCTATGCTTCTTGAAATTAAAAGGTCACCAGAGGATTAATGTGGTCATGAGGAGATATCCAAGAGCAACATAGAATACAAAATTATACCTATTCTGTGAATGTCTATTTCAGTTCTAATGGGAAGTTACAAAGTTATGAGTTAGGGTGAATGCAGCTGTAATGGGTGCATCCTTTGTTGGTGTTTTGGGAGTGGTGCACCACAGCTGGAATGAACAAACAGCAATTAATCCTAATAACTGCAACTTTGTTTCATTTTCTTCTAAGAGTCAATAACCCTGAACCTGCAGCGAGGCTTGTGAAGAGCTCCGCTGAAGTCAGTGTGTAGGATTCTGACCATGCAGAGTTCTTTGCAAGAGTGAAGCCTTTATTAATAATAAATAATACCTTACATTGCACAAAGCCTTTTATTGCAAAAGGATCCCAAGATGTTTTACAAACTATAAATCAGGGGTGACCAAAGTGTGGCTCGAACCTGCATACAGCTCTTTAACAATTAAAGTGCATCTCGCAGAATCCCACACGTCGCCCGCCCCACCCCACGCTCCTATTCTCCGCCTACCAGACTCGGGAGGGAGGGGCTGGCAGCTCAGGGCTTCTGCCCTGTGGTGGGGCTAGGAGTTTCTTCCAGAGACAACTGGTGCCTGCTGAGAGTAGAGGAAACAATTTAAAGATTTGCCTCCCGCAGCAGTTTGAGTCATACACCCCCAAACACACATACCTCTCTCTCTCTTGCTCTCAGTGGCTCCTCCCTGCAGCTCTCAGTTGTTAGCTCTGCGTGGAGACGCAGCGGCAAATAGCTGGGAGCTGCAGGGAGTGGCAGCTACTTTCGCTCTGCTTGGAGAGAAAGCAGCTGCTCTCCCTGCAGCTCCCAGCTGCTTGCTGCTGCCTCCCCTCATGGCTGCAGCTCTCAGATTGCCGGCTCCAGCAGCTGCCCTGCAAAGAGGGGCCCCAGCAGCACCACGTGATGGAGCGCAGCCAGCAAGCCCTGGCAAAAATCTGGGACAGGCACATGCCCCCTACGTGTCGCCTCTGGCTTCAGCCCTGTGGGAAGGGGGAGAGGGTTCGGGGTTTCAGCCTTCCTGGGCATGTCTACTGGGGCTGGGAGCTTCAGCTAGAGCAGGGCTGAAGCCCTGTGCCCGGGCAGGCACCTCCTACACGGTTGAAATACCGAGACAACCCTCCCTACGGGCTGAGGCCCCAAGCCCCAGCACTTGAACTTCTCAAGATTGTCTCATGGGGCTCTAAGGGTCAATAAGTTTGGCCACCCTGGCTATAAATGATACTCTGAGTACAAGGGAAACAATGACTTCAGTGGATGTTGTCCCTGAGTAAGGATCAGATCTGGCAAGGCATTTTTCCTTTTCTTACCACAAAAAACAAACAAAAAAGTCAATTTGTTGAGACCAAAACTTTTCACAAAAAAAAGGCTGCCAGTAACTTTAAATTTAGGTGGTTTCTGGGGTCCAAGTTAAAACCCCAGAGAGAGAGTATGTGACCAAGAAGGTAAAAAACTCATGATCCATCGTTTGAGAAGACACATAGCAGATAGGAATTTCCACCTGACAAAGCCCAAATTAGCTAAGGGACTTAGGTATTGCAAAGCTCAGCGTTACAGCACTTAACTTTTTATGTGTTTAGCCACTAACCTGAGTAAGATACTTACGCGTCCTATAAAATTCATGGAGAGAGAGTGAGAGAGGAGCCTAAGAATGGGATCCACAAAAGCCAGCACACAAAGTTAGGAGTCACCTAAACTAGCCAAAAGCAGATGCCAAGGAGAGAGGTGTATCCTAAGTTCTGCACCTTTTAGGGAGTTAGGTGCCTAAGCCCAGGCTGGAAGGGAGATGCCTAATCTCCATGCTAGAAATTTAGGTGCCAAAGTTAGCAGGCACTAGGGCTTGGCTACACTTGGAAATGTGCAGTGCTGGGAGTTACAGCTGTGGTCGTACAGCTGTGTAGGAACAGCGCTGCAGTGTGGCCACACTGACAGCTACCAGTTGCGTGCCCGGTGATTGTGTGGGCCGACATTTGTCAGCGCGTGTTGAGTAGGCTGGATGCAACTGTGTGGGCAGCTTATCCCAGCGTTCAAGTGTCTGCAACGTGCTTTCACAAAGAGGGCGGGTGGAGTGGAGTTGACAGGGAGCATGGGGGAGACACGAGAGGTGGATTTTGGAGCAGACACTGTGACAGCTCCCTGCCTTGCAAATTCTGGCCATTTCTCCCACCCCTTTCTCAATCACTTCTTAAATGCAAAAGGTTTAGACCAGATAAGCAGCTTCTCCGACGGATCCCCCCCCCCCCGTGCTGTTTCTTCCTCAAACACTAGTAGCTGTTCTCACTCCCTGCCTTGCAAGTTCTAAGGACTGGAAGTACACAACAGCTACCTTCAATCATTTTAAAGTTTTGACCCTTCCCCCCCCTCTCTTATTCACTAAATGCAATTATGCACTCCTAAATAGCCTATCAGACACATATAGCAGGCTGCTCAACACGGACTCCCCTCTCCCCTCAAAACGAAACAGCTGTAACATTCCAAAGCAATTCCCTGCCTCGCTCACTCGCTCGCTGGACAAAGAGCAGCTGTGTTTTTTTTTAGAGCTCGTGGTTCAGCCATTCTCCGGTTTGTTGTGGACAGGAATTCTGGGATACCTCTTAATACCCTGGAGCCAACCACCAGCCGCTGTTGGTTGTCCACACCCTGGATGAGCAGCGCTGCATCACCAGTGCTGGAATCGCTTACACCCTCAACTCGCGATGTATCAGCAGCGCCTGCGTAGGCCATTCGACGTCTTGCATGCTGCTGGCTTTTGTAAGTGTGTACACAGAGGGCTTGACTACACTCGGAGAGTTGGCAGCGCTGAGGTGAAAGGGTGTTACAGCAGCTGCAACTCAACTCGTTGTTTACACACTTACAAGAAGCCCGCCAGGTGCGCAAACTCCCTGGCTGCAGCGCTGCTGTAACACCGGTCCTGGGGATTGCGTGGTGTAGCGATTTCAGCCAGGTCGCTGAGTGATGCAGCGCGTCTGTCAAGACGGTGTGGACACAAACAGCGGCTGTTCTTGCTCCTCGGGTATTGGGAGGATCCCAGGCAATACCTGGTTTCGGGCCACCTCTACTCATGTTTCACACTCCACTGCCTGGGCTCAGGTGACCTGCCTTTTAAATGCCCCAGGGAATTTTCTAAAATCTCTCTCGCTGTTGCTCAGCCAGGGGTGAGGTGCAAAATCATCAATCAAAATCTGACCGATGCCGTCCATGCCCAAACGAGCCCCAAGCAATGTGAGGCAATCGCGCAGCGTGCAGGAACCGTCATCAGTGTTTGGGTCGGAGGTAGTATGCGAGTTACATGCTTGTCGACAGTCCAGCAGAAGAAATTACGTTATTTCTATAGGCTCCAGATGTCCAAAGTATATTGTGAGGGGCCATAGACGGCCCGCTCGTCAAGTCAGGGTTACAGTAAAGAGTGCGTGTGCTCACTCGGGATGTGACCTGGTACTCAAAGCCGTGAAGAACCCTGGAGCAGTGCGCCCGGCTCACGATCTGCTTTTACCACACAACGCTGGATATGAATATGTCTCGGGTTCCCGCTGCAAATCCGGGAACCACAATGGACAGTTCAGAGCCGGGAGAGGGAGGTGGGAGGGTGTGGAGGAACCAGAGACTGAGGGTACTGTGGTGGGGTGAAGATACCCCAGAGTCCCAGGAGGCATGCCAGCCAGAGCTCTTCTCAAGCCAGAAGGAAGTAGCCAGTCACAGCAGGCTGGTAACTCTTGGCGAGAAGACAGAGGAGTCGATCCAGCTATAGCAGCTTTTTAAATTATTTTTGAGAGAGGAGGGGGGGCGTTATGGCTGCCTGAGTGCATCCCAGTGCATGCCCAGATGTGGAGAACAGCACATTGATTTGGTCTATCACGTCATGGTAATCAGCTCGTGTAATCTCTGCAAAAGTTTCTGCCAGAGCATGGGCAATCTGCGTTGCGCAAGTTTCTAGGGAGAGCTACCATGGGTCCTTGTCCCAGTCAGGCTAACGCGTCTGCCGGCCACCGTGCTGCGTGAGGGCCAAAGAAGTGGCGCGGGGACCATTACTGCACACAGGCAAGCTGCATAGGGACCAGGGCGGAATCCACATTGCTGGAGAAGACCCTCCCGCTCTTCCCAGGTGACGCGGAGCAGGGATATATCTGGAAGGATAAAATCCTGTGGAAAATGTAGGGATATTGATCAGTGGTCTCTCCCCACAGCTGCTCTCTGCTTTCCTCAAAGCACAAAAACCCCATTGAGCCCCAACTCACTCAGGCAGCTACCATTCCCAGGGGAGTCGCAGCAGAAACATTGATTCATTAGTGAGAAGCCCCTAGTACTCACCATGTCCTGTCTGCTGTTGCCTCTCTGTGCTATGTTAGGTATGTGTGAATGATGCTACAGAGAGAGTCTACACACTCCTCCAACCTTGATTATAAACAATGCAGCCTCTGTAATAATTGTTTCTGTTTCTGATTCCTTTTTTAAAAGTGAACTCGAATACTATGGCTCTAAACACTACAGAGAAGAGACTCCAGAACTTGAGAAGGAGGAAAAGGAGAGCCAAAGAGGAGTTGGTGATAGCAGTTATGAATCAGTATGCCAGAGACAGTAAGAGAGCACAGTCAGTTAATGCTGGACAGATTTTTGGATGCTGGATAAGGACACAGAACAATATGAAACCACACAAGCTGACAGTTCAGTTTAAATAGTAATGCTGGGGTTTGAAAATATTTGAATAAGGTGAAGTGGGTCATAATCCCTACCCAGCAGAAGGATACTCTACTTCCATGGTATTAGAAAAGATGTAAGTGTGGAATAAAAAAAACCCAATATCATTTAATAACCTTTCAGGCCCCAATGAGATAAAGGGAAAACATCCACAGGGCAGATATCAGCGAAGATCAGACTGTGACTCTGTGATAAGAAAATACGGAATCAGAGAAGGCTGAATACATCTACATGATGGGAGAATCTGTCAGAACCTCAGTGCCCTGAAAATAGGGTTAGAAGACAAAAATGTCAAGCTTATACCTACATCATTTTCATAGACTATGTTTACGCAAAAGAAGAGTGCACACAAAATAATACAAATAAAAAAAGAAATGAAGCTGAGAAGAATAAATTAGAATGGAGCCATAGTGACAAAGCTGGAAGATGCCTCAATAGAGCAGAATCAACTTCAAACACATGCAGACTGATAAAAAAGGTTATTGAAATAGAATTTAAGAGGGTGCCAGAAGAAACTGAAGTGTTCAAAAAAGAGAAAGAAAATGTAAAGCTTGTCAAAATTTAGGGGCCCATTGTACACTGTCTGCACCCTTTACACCTTTGCAAAGTGAATGTAAAATACTACCACGTTAGAATAATGTTGCTAAATCCTGAGTTTATGTATAGCAGTGTAGCTTCTTTGAAGTTAATGGAGTGGTGACAATTTATCCCAGTTGGAGATTTGGCCCATATCATTCTCCATTCCTTTTGCAAGTGACCACACAATGTGTAAGTCACTGGAAAAAAAAAAATCAAGCATTAAGACTACAAGAGACAAGACAATAGGAAATAGAGAAAGGAAAAACAAAACTAAAATACACACACAGACACAAAATCTTGCTGTTAAATTAACTCTGGATGGGAACAGGCAGTTCAGCTGAGAAAAGACAGAACTAGGGAGACAAATACACCCCATTCCAGATGTTTTAGAGATACCAGAAAAGAAAACAGGTACATTATTTGAGAAAAATATTACACAAACTCCACAAAAAATCCAGGAAGAGAGTTGGTAGTAAAATGGATCCAAATCATAGAATTCCATTAGAAATATTTGAGTTTAACATTTCTGCAGATCAAAAGAAAAACAGTATTTGTATGTGACCACAGAAAGAAGTTCTGCAGATCTGTAATACTACTTTGTGTAAGAATAAAACTGTAAAGATTGGCTTATAAAAGTTAAGCTTTGGTGGGTTTGTAAACCAGTAGAGGAAGAATGTAATGCACTCACTTAATGACAACATAATGCAACCTGGAAACTCAAATACTTCAGGAAGATAGTTTAGAGTGCAGGCCCTTAGTTCTAATAGAACATTAATTCTATAGCTTGATACTGAAGTAAACTCATGCACTCTAGACACTGCACACATACTTTGGCCAAGAAAACGTACATGAAAAAGTGTTTACTCAACACTTGCACATCTCATCTCATTTGATGCCATGTGCTGCGGGGCAAGTGCGCCCTGTCCCCTCTTGGGGTGGGGCACAGTAATTACTTCCTCCGGCCATGTCCTTAGGAGAACCCCTTGTCTTGGGGTATTGTGCACTAGTAAAAGTCAATATGGGGGCCACTTCTCTGAAGGTTGTGTGGCCCAATGGCCAGAGTCAGCCCATTCACACAGGGCTGTGGGTCCCAATGGCCCAAGTCAATATGGCTTCCCAGCTCGCCTGGGGCATATCACCTAGTGGTCAAAGTCAGTGTGGCCACCTGGCTCAGCCGAGCGGTATGGCCTAGCAACTAGAGTCAGTAGGGCTACCGTCTTTCAGGGCTGCATGGCCCAATGGCCAGAGTCAGTCATGTCACCCTCTCAGGGGTGCTTGACCTAGTGGCCAGAGTCAAAATCACTGCCCCTTCCTTGGGGCTGCATGGCCTAGTGGCCTATCAGGGGAGTGGGCAGCCACCTTGAGGTAGGTGGCAGTGAGGTAGGGGGACCTAGGCCTTCCGTGCTCCGCTGGGTCCCAGATCATGGCCCTGTCAATGGCAATTATGCTTGCCACTGGGTCAGTGGGAAATCTGCCCAAAACACACTGACCCCACTTAGAGGACCACAACTAGTCTCCCTGAGCTACTTGCTACCCGGTTCCTGATGCCGTGGTCCTGGCATCTTCAGGGTCTCTGGGCTCCTCCGCCAGTGAGGCTCCCAACAGCTCTGCTACTCCTTGGGTGTCTTTCAGAGTCTCAGAGTCCCTGGCTTCCGTCATCTGGGGTTTCTGCAATTCCTGGGATGGAACTTGCAGCATGCATCCTCTCTTTTCGGCAGTCAGCACTGAATGAGGTGAGCTGCTCCTTTTTATACCTAGTTTGCAGCCAGAGTCTTCCCAGCAGAGCCCTGGGGCCGTGGCCTCCTCAGCCCAGAAAGTGGAGTTAACACTCACAGTACCAGTGTGGGGCAAGTGTGCCCCATCACATCATGCTAGAGAAAAGGTTTGATAATGGCTCAGAGAAAATAGTGCCACATGCTAAATCACCAGCACCAATTTCTACACTATTCTGCATTTTCTTCGGAGGCTTCTTATACAAGAACTGACCAGGCTCTATCTTTCTTAAAATGATGATATCAGACATCACCACAATATGAGGTGAAATGTCTAAGGATTTCCATAATTCCACAGGTTTAGCACAATTCAGTGTAGCGGGACCAGACAGCAAATGTGAAAAATCGAGATGGGGGTGGGGTGTAATAGGAGCTTATGTAAGAAAAAGACCCAAAAATCGGGACTGTCCCTATAAAATCGAGACATCTGGTCACCCTAATTCAGTAGCATGCCAAACTACACTGTAAAATAAGTTTGTGTCTAAGAGATGTTTACCTGCAATAAAACTGGTACAGTTGCCATTCACAATATTTTTAGTTGCAATGCAGTTTTGTCGTTTTCACCATAAAAAAGGGACAATTTTCACATTTTCCCAAACCCTAAGTTCATCTATTTCAAATTGAATGTGAGCTTGAAGTCCCATAGCTGAAATGTAGACACCCCCCCTCCCATGTTTCCCACAAAATTATAGGAGTAGACTGTCATAAACGGAATACTTGACAGTGGGTGGAGATACCTTGGACACCACACAAAATACTAAATAAATTTGTTAAACCTCAGTAAAATCACCTCTTTTCTTGTGAAAGCTTTCCAGTCTCTATTATATCAATGAACACTGCAAATTAGTTACAAAAGTCATTTTTCTTTCTTATGAAAGAGAGGATAAGTGTCAAACTGTAAGAAGACAAAAACAAAACAAACACCAGAAACTGAGAAAAAAGTAAGGAAAAAACATATGCTAAACAAGATGAAAGAAAATTAGAAGTACCAAAGTCCTCAAAGTATCCTTTGTAAATGGAATAGAAAATTAGAGCCTGGTGCTGAAACAGATCTTCAACTGCAATTGAAGTTCACACTGCAGCAGAGGAGAGTGGTGTAAAGGTGGCATAAAACCCACTTTTGTGCATCCTTGTTCCTGAGCAGACATGTGCCAGGCTAGTTACCCCGAGTGTAACTTAAAGCTGCATGCGGGTTACACATTCCAATGGAGCCTGTAGGTCAAAACAGCAGACTAGGATTGGTAAGGCACATGGGATCCCAGACCATACCTTTGTCTTTACTCACCCAGGTCCCAGTGCCTATAAGTTCTGGAACGGGGGGTGCTGAGCAGCCAGTGAAAATAACTGGAACCCCCTGGCTTGAAGTGTGTTCCATTCTATACAGAGTTTAAACAGTCAGGGCCAGGCACTAGCCATTTCGCATGCCCCAAGCACGGTG
This sequence comes from Chelonoidis abingdonii, assembly GCF_003597395.2. Lineage (NCBI taxonomy): Eukaryota > Metazoa > Chordata > Testudines > Testudinidae > Chelonoidis > Chelonoidis abingdonii. The sequence continues at coordinate 63,060,938 of NC_133769.1, read as the reverse complement.
GCACCCGCGGGAGCGCTTGCTGCTTGCCAGTCCCAACGGCTCCGGTGGATCCCGCACGGCGTGCCTGCGGAGCTCCACTGGAAGCCACGGGAACCAGCGGACCCTCCGCAGGGACGTCAGCTGCACGCCTGCGGGAGGTCCACCGGAGCCGCCTGCCGCCCTCCCAGCAACCGGCAGAGCGCCCTCTGTGGCATGCCGCCCTAAGCACACGCTTGGCATGCTGGGGCCTGGAGCCGGCCCTGTTTGCAGTATACAAATTGTTCCAGCGCCCCTTGTGCCAGCAGCTGGGAAGGAGATCTCAAAGCAGCAGTGACGCTGCTATCATTGGACGTGATCCACCAAGGGCTGTTTACATGTGTGGAATCCGCCAAGGCAAGTGACCTGGTTTTTAGGTTCTCTTTGCACTGACTGCACACTGCAGTACAGCCACGCTAAATAGCAAAATGTGGACCCAGGTCTCTTTCTTCAATGAGGAGTTTGTTTTACTCCTCCCCGGATTCTCTCTCCTTCCAAAAACTGACTGTACCAAACTTCACTAACATGCCTGGAGGTTCTTTTATTATTTGGAACAGTGAACCATCAACTAGACCCTAACTGAAATCTGACCTTTGTCTGCTTGAAGTGGAATCTCAAAGGAAACCAGTTAAACTTAATCTATAGATATAACAGAGAATCCTACAAGGGGACTTCATTCTAACCAAGAAACTTAGAAACTGGAGTCCTTCTACTGTTTAGCCTGTATATCAAAGTCATAGAATACTGTAGGCAGGAAGGTTAAAATAGAGGAAAGAATCTAGGTCGGGCTCCAAAAGAATAGGGATTTTGTCCATGTGGATAACAAACACATGCTATAATATTTCTACAATTATTATTGGGAAATCTGTGTAAATGTTACAACTATTTTGCCTTATTATTTCTCATAATAAGCAACATGATGGTTTGAAACACAGTTTTTTCTAATGAAGAATGATGAAAGGGAGAACACAGTGAAAAGTCTTTGAATTAGGCTTCAGAAAGGAGTTTATCTTCCAGTCCATGCAGCCCATGAAAGCTGTGATCATTGGAATGAACATTTCTAGAAATGTCTCTTTCTTCTCTATCTCTTTTAGCATAATGCTAGATAGAAGCAAGTAACAATTTAACTTTTAAATAGAAAACTGCAGGGAACATTAATCTGCTGAACCAAAGACATTGCGCGAAGTTATAATATGACTGTGGTATATTGACCTTCCTGAAATTACAGGAACTATTGTTCCTAATTTTCTTTGGGAATGTGCATGAGTCAATGGTTTTTTATTATTGCCAGTTTTTGTTACAGAAAATTTAGACTTACCATATTTTCTGGTACTGTATTGTGCACAATATACGTTTGACAGTATGCTTCATGCATCATGTGAGACAAAAGTTATTATATCCTTACTGTCAATAATCAAAGGGTATCTCACTGGCAGCAGGCTACAAAAGGTGAAGTATAAATCAAGCATTTACTGAATAGGAAAAAGCAAATTTAATGTACTTACATAAACAAAGACTACTTTGTCTTGTATCTTTTGTACAGAATTTATTATTAGGATGATACAGAGACATGGTGCTATTTTATTACAGGCTGGTTCTTGAGGCTCAATTCATTAACAGATTTCACAAAGAGTATGACATTTGAGAAAAAAAAAACAGACATGGTGTTTTTTGCTTCGTTTTTTGTCTTCATATAAATTGACATAATTTGCCAGGCCTGTAAGTGGCTGATCGTTAAATCCACATAGGGAAATAGGCAGCTAGTGTTATTAAAAGTCCACTATTGTGTATGATTTTAGAGACAGAACAAAAGAAAAGTGTAATACAACAAGAGCCTGAGCAGAAAGCTGGACACTGAGGATGCTGGAATAGAAAGCATTGAGTCAGGTTAGCTCGTTCTGGCTTCCAGGACAGGCAGGAATGGACCAGAAAATAGAGTTACCAAGAAGAGAACTTGGACACTTGGCAGCAGATGATGGGGTGGTTGACCAACGGGGAGAGAGATAAATATTCTGGAAATTTCATAGATGATTTGCTAAATAACACACCACTCTCCAGTAAATATTTAAAATCTCATTAGTGCTTATTTTGCATCTTATTTATAAGAAAACAGAGAAAAGCCTGTTTACAAAGAAAAGCCTGCTATGCTGATTAGCAATAGAACCTAAGGATTGTGTTCCTGACACCAAGAGGGTGTCACTGGCTACTTCAACCAAAGGGAGATACTGATTCATAATGATTAAGAAACAGAAAGCCATTGGGCAACATATTTCAGACACTCACCAACTCCACTTTTAAATCAGGCTATGATATGAGATGTGAAACTTTCAGATTAGAATAAATCCAAAAGCTACTGCTTAAGGGTTGTTAAAAGACATTTTAGGAGTCTGTCTGCAAGGGAATTTCCATGATATCCAGGGATGATAGACTGAAAATGTTACATGACAGATGGATACCACCAAGTGGAATCTAACTTGGATGGAAAATTCATAGGGACAAGGCTTATTTTGAGGCTGCATAGCAGACAAGAAGTTCCAAACTCGAGTCATTTCTTCAAATTTTTTAGAAAGTGAGGTCCACATCTTTAAAGGGAATTGGACACTTGAATACCTTTTGAGGATCTTTTTCTGAATCTATTTCACAGAAGGGCCAGATAAATTCTGGATTGCTAATGCTGAGATTTTCAAATTTAATCTTCCATTGGGCAGTGATTCTTGTATCTCATTCCTTCCAGCCAAACTATTCAAACCTAGTATAGCAGTGATGTGTAGAACTAGAGAGAGATTGACTACTGCATTATAGGGGATGGACATTCTACATTGTTAATAGTGAATAAGTGCATGAGAAGCAAGTGCTGGGAGAGAAGGGTCTGTTTTTTACCCATGACAGAAGTCAAGAGATCTAGGTTGTAATCCCAGCTCTTTCACTGATTTCCTGTGTAAATTTCAGTACAGCAATTAATGTGTGTCTCAGATTCGCCATGTGCAGAATTGTCAAGCCAAACCATTCAAAAATCATGTGTCAACTGCCCACCAAAAAACCCACTAAATTGGCTTCAGAATCATGTGATTTTAAAAGATGATTTTTTTTTTATTCTTTGTATTTGCCTTCTGGTTTTTATGTTTTCAAGCTTTTCTCTGTAATTCTGATAGCTAGAAACTTTATTTTAATGTCAGTTGAAGTCAGCAGCAACAACCGACAGGTTCAATATCTAAGGGTTCCTAATAACAATACAAAACAGAACCAGTTTGAGCCCCCCACCTAGTAATCTGGGAACACCACCCCAAGCACTTCTAAGGGGCAGTACTTCCCCACCCACAAAACTAAGTCTGTGCATAACAAAAGATTTTTGTTAAAAGGGAAAGAGAACCCAGCATTAGTTTGGTAAGCCACCACAACCATGATACAAAGGCATGTAACCATACCCACTCCACAGTATGTTGGATAGTATCCTTTGCCTTAATTTCTCACCTTGAGGTGTGTAAGTCTCACAAACAAATGTCCCTTTTAACAACCCACTCATAGTCAGTCAGGACTCAAAATTCAGAGATAAGAACACCTGTCCCCAAGCCCTCTCTATCACTGGGATTTGGCATTCCTCCCCCTGCTTAGCAAGTGAGGTTCAGTTGAGGGTGACCCCCTCAATCAAGGCATGCTAAGTACAGTTCTGCTGCCCTTTACTCATACCATATGGATAACAATATTTCATTACCCCTGCATTAAGTAAAGTGAATTGTAATCCAAAACCAGCCAAAACTGATCACGTCAGCAGATAGAGATGCTTTGCCAAACACCTAAACAGAGTAGGTTTGTCTATGCAAATATGCCTTGCTCTTGAAGTCTCCCCCCACCCACCACTTCATTACTAGATGTTGGAGGAGAGCTCTTTCAGCGATCACTAAATATCAGGGGTGACCTGCTTACATCAATGAAAGCTGAGATTTTCACAGTCATGTGACTACCAGTGCATGATGGGACTTTAAGAAACACCCCAAATATCACAAAATTGTGGGAGTTGGCAACACTACTTATTGAAAATGAGATTACTGTTTTGTCACAATGGTGTTCTGGCAATTAATTAGCTAGTGTTTACAAACTGGTTTAGGTCCTAGGATGAGAAGGTGTCAGAGTATTAGTCCTGTATGGAAAAATATTTCCATTTGACAGAGCTATAAATACAAAGAGAAGATTCTTTAATTTACTGTGAAAACACCAGCAGGGTATCTAGAGCTGCATGAGCAAAAACTTGCTGTTCCCTGCCCAACTTGCCCCCTCTGAACAGTTGTTCTGAGTGAATATTTAATGCTGCAGGTGGCATTGTTTCCTGTGGAAATCTCCTACTGCAGGCTCTAGAGATTGTATTTAGTGAATGAGCTGGGAACTGGATGCTTCATCCAAATTTTTAGATTTTTAATGGACTGGATAATTATGAGAAAGATAAAGAGACAGATCATTAGCCACCATTTTCTAAATAGCGGGCAGAATCCAATACTGCTATGAGTTTTCAGATCACTGCCTCAATTCCAAACATGGCCTGCTCTAAAATATGTTGGTAGATGTTACTCTCCCCACTGTCTTTCTCCTCAGAAATGACATCTAGAAAAATAACTGATGACTATGGTAGTGAACCTTTAAAAACAACTGCCAAGGCAAACAGCTAAATACTAGCTGGGTATAAGACAGCCACTACATTAGAGTTTAGATAGTAGTCCAAGAGTGTGCTTTTTTCTGCAGAGGAAGGCTTTGCTTCCTCTCATTCAGGTAGAACAAAGTGATTACCATCTGTCATGCATAGGATTATGGTTTATCGGTTGAACCCACTCAATCAAATCATACAAGAGAATGCTCTCGCATTCAATGGAATTTTGCATTTCTCTCACAGGTTCTCCCAAAAGGTATATTGCTCTAACATAAACAAATCCTTTTCCTGTTTCTATACAAAAATTTAGAACCATAGTTAAAATAAACCTCATTATCTACCAGCATACAGTTTTTGTTAGCCACCAAGACACTCCCATAAACACCTGGTAGAGAAGAGCACCACAGGACCAGATTCTGTACACCGCTGTACATCCAGAATAACTTCAAAGATTCTTTATGGAGTTACTCCAGATATTCATTAGTCAGAATCAGGACATAAGACTTCAATAATATTATTTTAGGAATATATTACCTACCACTAAATGTGTCATATAATATTCAGATCCTTAGCTGTCTACAGAGAAAAAAAAATAACACTTGTTCTTTGCAGTGTTAGCACAATCCTCAGAAACATTTAGAATTACACTGCATAGACTGTCTTTTTTCTCACTTATTTTTGGTATTGCAGGGCTATGTTTCAGGGCTTTATTGATTTCCATTCTGTCTGTGGTTGATTAAAGTTCCAGGAAGGTGTCAGGTGCATTAGTATAGAGCTGAACAGAAATATCAGTCTCAGGAAAAAAAAAAAAAAAACACAACCAACTAAAACAAAACAAAACTCTGTGATTTTATCTAGTAATATACGTACACAATAAACTGCAGCACTAAAAGATAACAGCCACATAGACTGGTTAAGGGAATCTTTCACACACATCTTTTATACCTCTGATTACAGGACTGTCAGAAACTACAGGCAACCAATAAAACTGTGGCCCTTAAGTGAGAAAATTAATAGTCTCTTATTTTTTTAAGAGATTTCATCTCCAGGTTAAATGTTTTCACCTTATAAACTTGCAGCACAGAAAGTGAATTCTTTAGTAATTAGTTTTCAGTTGATAGGAATTCCTTACTCCATTATATGTAACATGAGAATGTAGCAGTTAGTTAAGAGAAGACTCCACAAGAGTAACATTTTTGATCCTGATCTTATTCCCAGGATTGAGAGATTGCTAGGAAGCCTAATGTCTGCCATCTATTCCTTTACCAGCTGTATTTTTCTATTTTAACGGCTCATTTTCCACATTTTGCCCAATTCCCTCCCTTGTATCAGCTTGTCTTGTCTTATAGAACACCAGGAACATACTATTCACTGATAATGCTGAAACTACCAACATGCCCAGCATATTAGTGTCCTGAAAAATCGCATCTAATCAAGGTGACTGCAACTCTCAGTCTATTTGCAAGAATGCAGGATGATCTCTACAAATAAGCAGCCCCTGCTTAACCCACTAGATCTATTTCTGAATAGATTCCACATCATTATATAAACAGTTTGTGTATCAATGAGAAATCTATGTGAACATTTAAATGATCCCCTTTAGTATGAATTCATAAAATGCATGCTCATATAACTGCAAACCATCTTACCTGAAATGTATGGTTTTACTACACTAATTGCAATTTAGTATTAAATTGACTCTTCAGCTATGAGTTAACTGTTATTGTTGGCTAAGGAATTCACATGGCAAAAATTCACATATATAACACACTTCAAGAGTTCAGAAACCTGATTGTAAAGAATGATAGATGCAGTAAAGTGTAATAAAGCATAATAGCCTTTAATAAACCAAATTTCAAATGCAACAGTATAGTGAAGGAACAAAATATATTTGCAATATCTCAAAAGAGCAATCTGTTACTGAGCAAATTGAGACCTGGGGCAGGGGGGCGGGACAGGACAAAGGGAGAACCTTTGAACAGGATACCCCAATTGCATTAAACTGTTTTACTGAGATACAGAGACCTGAGTGAGAAATAAAAGAGGAAGAAGTCTCTGTAGGCTACAAACTCCAGAATTGATCTCCTTTCTTTAGGAATAATATCTTGGGCATTCTCTTACCTTAGGGAAGTATTGCAGTCTCTAAAAATGGGAATCACCTCCAGCACTCTTAATCACTATGAACATATACAAAACCAGCAGAGCCTACTTACTGCAGAGCCACCATTTTGAATAAAGAGGGTAAACTGAGATTTGCTCCTCATTTAGGCCCTGATCCTGCACCATTAAAGTCAGTGCAAGCTTTCATGGTGCAGGACCAGGGCCTTATAGCTTCACACATCAGCAATTCCTGACAGAAATGCAGCACACACTTTCAGTGTCTTTAGTTTTTTTGTGGTTTTGCTTTCTCCTCTGTTCATAGTGGGATGATATTGATATAACCTTGCTTCCTGCTAACAAGAGGAATGAGGTTTTAAAGAAATAACAGAACAAACCATAAAGAAGTTAGGAGTGGGTGAGGGAGAGGATCATCTCAGGGCCAGCCTGAGGTATTTTGCTGCCATTGGCAGATTTCTGCATGTACACACCACACTTGAACTTCTCTATATTCACCCACAAAATAAAGTATGTCTACTGTATTTGTTAACAATGTCAGTGTATGGTGCATATTTTTATATTTATATAAGCAAGCAACAACACAACAGGATTTGAGTTTGTCAGTCACTACACACCCACTCCTATGTAATTCATCATGCTCAAGTCATGCATATAACCTTAAGTACAGTAATAGTATACAAAAGCATCTTGCACTGGTAGCAATGTGACGGCTGTGACACCAACAGGATTCTAAAAGTGATAAAGGATGAAAGATCTAAAAATAGATGTAGGAACCTAAACTCCAAATTTAGGCACCACTGAAATCCACAAAACCCCCACTCAGCTGCTGCCTAAATATGTATGTGCCTAAATTTTCACTGTAAAAGTGATCAACAAACAGGGGAAAGATAGCATTCCCCTGACTTTCTTGCAAGCAAGATGAAGACATTAGCTCAGAGCATGCCTTACAGATCAGGCCCAAAGAGGTTCCTTCTCTTATAACTTTTAGTCCAGTGATTAGGGCACTCTCCCCTCTGCCTGAAGTGGAGAAAAGATTCAGTCTCCCTGCTTTTAGGAGAGTACCCTAACAATTGCAAGAGAGGATACTATGATTGGAGGGGGAATCCCCAAATGTCTCCTATTTAAGATGTTTCACTTTGGATAAATATTTAAAGACTCACTGGGCCAAAGCAAGAGAGCCCTCATTTGGGTGACCCATGGTCCAGTCTCACTGCTGTAATACGTATTTAATTATTTAGTCAAAATGAAACAGCTTCAACAGGAGAGACACACCAGAATAGTCGAGATCCCAATGGTTAGGGCATGCTTGTGAGAAGTGGAACATCCCTCTTCAGATCCTTTCTCCCCATAAGGCAGAGGGTGGAGAGATTGAACCCTGGCTCCCACATCCTGGGTGGTCTAACCACTGACATGAAAATTATAATGATGGCACTAGTACCTTCTCTTTCAGCACCTCTTGCAAGAATGGCTTAGGGGCCTTAGCTACTTTACACTTAGCTTAGGTTGCTCCCGAACTAGTATACTAACTTTTGTGGATCCCATTCTTAGCTGCCTATCTCTCTCAGTGTCAGATTAATGCACCTGGCCAATTTGGTGACCCCTGCAGGAGCTCTGTAACCTGGGTAGAAATTGGGTGGGGGGCACAGTGCCAGAACTGTTGCCCTGCCCCCTGCTCCTCATCTTCCCTCTGAGGCCCCTTCCCCTGGCCAGCCCATAAGCCAGATCTGGGTCATGGTAGCAGCCACCCAGGTTACTGTAGGGAGACTTGGACACTCCACCTGCCCTGGGTGGGGTGGGGGACCCAAGAGCAGCTCCTGGCACATATTCCCACTGTCCTGTTTATTAAATTGTGAAAAATTGGGATGAATATTTTTAATCCCCCAAATTACAATTTAAAACAATATGTTTACTGCTATATAGATTGCAAACTAAAATTAATTAAAATATGTTAACTCATAATACCATTTCAGTTTATAATTATTTGTATAAACTATAATTATAGAAAAACCTTAAGCTCTGGATATGCATAGTTCTGTATTAATTTAAATAAATGATGACAAATATATTGCTATGCATTTATATTTCTGGAATGTCCCAGAAGAGGAAAGACTCATGTCATATGTCATTCACAATGTAATTGGAATTTTAAAAAGTATTTGTCCCAGTTGTATGCATAGTGTCTGTCTCTGTCATCTGTTTGGCTTTTGGTAAAAATTTTGCAGCAGACTTTTTTTCCTTTACTCTCTTCTCTCTCAAAGATAATTGAGCAGGTTTTTTCCTCAAACTTTCTAATAACTATTCACTCCTGGGCTAAGTTTCGTTTTGAAGGGTAAATACTGAGAAAGTTATAAGCAGCTAAAGATGATGTCACAGCCTCAGAATGAGCAATTTATGTTTTTTCTCCTTTCTATATTGTCTGTTGTTAGCCTTTTCTGTAACAAACAACCTACGAGGAAAGAGTTTTTAGTAGTCACAATACTGGTACTTGGGGAAAACTAAAAATTATGGATCTATTTAAAGGAGGGTAATTACAAATATCCTCATTTTACAGATGCACAGTGTGGTTAAGTGACTTGCACAAGTTGCAAGAATGCTGAATACTCCCAGTTCTGAGCCCTAGTCATTGGACCACAGTATCTCTGTATCTGATTTTTGCAGCACAAGAATATGTAGATGCTAGAGTTAGTCAATTTTTTTTTCAAAAATTTGAAATTAACTAACATTTTCATTGAATTTTTGACCTCCTCAAAATGGGGAAAAGTGTGGGAGACAATTTCAACAACGTTTTCTTTTATTAAATTAACCCCCACATTTTCAAAGAACACTAGCAGACACTGTTTTGGGGAGGAAGTGGTGCTGAGTCTCATGCAGAGAGCACACCTAAGTATTCTGATCCCTTGATCTCAATAGCTTTGTTCCAAAATCTTCATATATCTAATGCAAAGTCCGTGTTACCGAATAGAACAAGATGATGCTTCCATTAAATTTCACAATAAATCTTATGAGACTTCACAGGCTGGTTGTGGGTCACCACTGGAAGTGATTTATTAGTGAACAGGTCCTTCAGATTATTTTGGATGTTCTGTATCTTACAAGGGAAAATTATTATTCTAATGTGGTTTAAAATTAGAATGGAAATATACATAACTAGAACACTGTTGATGTATTATTTAGGAAAATAATCATTGCAAAGATACAACTTAATTTAGAAATTCATACCACAGTGTACCAGGCATTCTTAAAAATTAAATGGTCTAACCAGACTATGTTTCCCTATGAAAAATAGCTGACTTTTAAATAAAGTCATAAAAATTACATTCTTTTCATTTCTGGAGGTAATCAGCTATGACATTCAATGGCATAAATCTTTGCTCTTTTCATTTTCTGCTTCTTCTAGGAAAATAAAAATGAAATGTTTATAAAGGTGATGATTGAAGCAGTTGAAAGTAACCTCCACCCACTTCTGTAAGCCACTGTAAGTTTAAAATTGAATTCATATTCAGAGAGTTTGTAAATTGTTTGTGAGGCATCTGGGACAATGGAGGAAAATTTGCTTACTACTGACTATCTTCATCTTAAGTTTTTCTACTGCATCAAAATAAACTGAAAATAATTTGATCCTACAAGTCTTACTCGTGTAGTATCTGGACTGTATAGTGAAATCCTATGGCAAATGTCTGTTGGACTAAGATTTGGCTGATAAATTTTGATCTAAGAAAATAATCTATGTGACTTTAAGCAGATAATTTAAGTGTTCTGATTTTGCTGGATCAGAGTCTTACTGAGGAATATTCTTCCCATATTTCTTATCTATCGATATAGACAATTCAGTCATTTGAAACACGAAGGATAATAAAATGTGTAATCTCTTCTGATAGAGTACTGGTTAATATACTTTACACTGTGAAAATGATTCTGTTTTTCAGCTATCATATTTCTGAAAAGAACAAAAGGAATTGATCATCATCTTTCTTGTGCAATGTAGATGGGGGGAGCAAATCCATACAAAAAGCTTTATTAAGTTTAATTAAAAATAGTTCAATGTGTTGAGTTTTTGGAGTAGGGGTAGCTTAGTGGTAACTGTGTTGGCAAATAAACCTGTACCTTTCTCATCCTGTCTGTTCCTTTCAGTAGTCTCACTTTCCTGTTACTTTAATCCTAACCCCAATAATCTATCCTTCACAAAAATACCACAACATGAAAAATTAGTTATTATAAGTAGATACCATTAATTTCTTTGCTGTTGATCATGCTTCCATACGTTTCAATGGCAACTCTCCCGTACATTTCAGTGGTGCAGGATCAAATCCTTTCATTATGGCAGTCTGAAATGAAATACAGGTTAAATAGACTCTTATACTTTAAGGTCAGAAAGGACCATTGTGATCTAGTCTGACCTCCTGCACATCTCAGGCCACAGAACCTCACCAACCAATTCCTGTAATAGATTCATAATCTCAGGCTGAGTTAGTGAAGCCCTCAAATTATGGTTAAAGATGTCAAGTTACAGAGAATCAACCATTTACACTAGTTTAAATGTCTTATTTCAGAAAGAAGATACTTGACCTTGATTGCAAGTGCAGAAACATACTTAAAACTACTGATCCTACTGAGTAATAATGAGGAAAAATGGAACATTACCATTTAAATATACAATAAGTCTACCGGCTTCCCATCTGAGACCGACAGATAATGTAAGATGTCCTTAGCACACTTTAACAGACTCTACAGAAGGTTCATAGTGTTTTTAACTAAATGAAACAGAGTCTGCCAGAAGACGAAGAATGCACTATTGGAAGAGTCTGGATTGGGACCCAGGAGATTTAGGGCTATGTTTTTCAAACATGGTTTTTGGGTGCCCAGTTTGGGATATCTTAAAGGGGCCTGATTTTCAGATGGCAGGTGTTCATTATTTTCTGAAAATAATGCCAGGCATTCAAAAACCGAGGCAGCCCAAATCATCAATCGGTTTTGAAAACCTTGACCTAAGTCTTTTTCTTTCTTTGTCACAGAATTCCCAAGTTATCTTGAAGCAAGAGCATTTAGTTTTTTTGTGCTTCAGATCTCCATCTGCAGCATGGGGATCATAATAGTTCCCAAATGTAAACAGATGTTATGGGGATGCACTCTTGGGAAGCACCTCGATGAGCACCACAGAAAAGTTTGTAAGGAAAGAAAAACTCTTTATTCCATTCAGAGTTGGATGTTGTGCAGTAAACAAGATAGAGGAATGATGAAATAAAAAGTTAATATTAAATATCTGCCTTGTTAACTGAGCAATGTCCATCCTGTCCACTGAACAGGTCCTGAAAGCAAAGTAGCATGTGATCATACAAAAATAAATCCAGCGCTCTGTCAATAAGCTTGATTAAGGCTTCAAGTCTGTCATGGAGGTCATGGAAGTCATGGATTCCATGACTTTATGCAACCTCTGTGAATTCCACAGCTGCAGCAGCCGGTGTGGCTGACTCTTGGGCTGGCTGAGCAGCTGGGCCTGGGGGTGGCCCTGGGGAGCACCCAAGCAGCGATCCTGGGGGCTGTCCCAGGATCACCCACAGCAGCTGCCACTGGTGCAGCCCTGGGGCCAGCCGCTTGGGTGTTCCCCAGAGCCAGCTGCACCAGCTGCTGCTTGGACAGCCCCAGGCAGCTGGTCCCGGGCACTGCCCTAGCAGCAGCTGGTGCGGCTGGCACCAGGGACTACCCAAGCAGAAGCAGTCCTGGGAATGGCCAGAGCAGCAGCCCGGAGGGGGTGGGAGGGGCCGGACGCTAGTGAGAGACCAGACCCCGGGTCCTTGGAGCAGAGGGCCACCAGGGGCAATCAGCCCCCACCACTGGAGCAGGAGGTCCCCCAGGGCAGCGGAGCCCTGGAGCAGAGATTTACTAATGGGTATTAATAGTAAAAGTCACAGACAGGTCACAGGCCGTGAATTTTTCTTTATTGCCAGTGACCTGTCCATGATTTTTGCTAAAAATACCCACGACTAAATCTTAGCTATAAACATGGTTTTTTTAAAACTTTAGGGGAGTGGGGAAAAAGAGTTCTGAATTTTAAAATTTGTAATCCATTGTGACTATACTTACAATTATACTGTTTTATTGGTAGCTGCTCCCATTGTGGCCTTAAGGGGTTCCCCTCTCCCCACAGCGGAAATGCCTGAGCCAGATAAGGAGAACAAAGAAGATTGCAAAATGCCATATTCAGTAAGATCTTGCTAGCCAGTGCTGCACTGGACTGTGAATAGAGGGTCAGGAGGGTAAATATTACAAACGGTAAGGAGAAGGAAAGACTGGACAGGAGAAAGGCCCAGGAGTTCCAGCAGGAAAAGGAGTGTGAGATGCACCAGCACATAATGTGGCTTCTCCTACAGGTTCAGCAAGCATGGCTTCACCTTCCTTTGCTGTCCCTGAAGAACTCCATGTTAGCACTTCCTTATATCCCCCAGCGTTCCACATGCTACCAGAGAAAGCATCTCTATTCCTACCAATCTATCCTGGAAGACAGTAAGGACAACCAAAGCTTCACATACAGTTACCTGTGAGTGCCATTTTGCTGTATGTGTAGCCAAAATGGAGTGAAATGGACAGCAATGTCCTTTCCCCTTGTTTAGTTCTGTTCCATTAATTTATTTCAGAAGTTTTTAGTCTATTTTTATTGCACATGGTTTCTATGCACCAGTTCGGGCACACAATAAAAATCCATTTTGGGGAACATAATATATCTTTATTATTTTACAACATATAATACAGAATGTCCTAATGAAATCCCCCATCACATGTAATTGTACAGGGCAACAGAACTCATGGAATCAGTGACAAACACAGCATACTAATTATAAAGTCGTAGAAAACACCACAGAATTAATAGGTGCATTAGCAAACGGTGTTGTCATAAATATATACCAAGAACAATACAATTCCTAAAAGCTCCCAAAACTCATGGCTGGGTGGAGTGCAATCCTCCACACCGCAATACTGTGGCTGACTGTTAAAGTGCTCTTTCAAGGTTTCCCTTAGCCATGAGCTCTTGTAATAATCCTTGTGTTTGGCTGTTCAAACTAAGCAGATAACTTCTCCATTCTGGTGGCATCTTTACCGCACAGATACAAAACACAACCGGCAGCTATCACCATTAGGATATTTTTCGTACAGAGATTCAGTCATGTGAATAAACAATGCTAGTGTCTCTTCAGTCTATCAAAAGCACATTCAAATGTCACTCTGCACTTGCTGAGCTGGTAGCTGAATCTTTCCTTGATGCTGTCGGATGGCCAGTGTAAGAGCTAGGGAAAGGCTTTGTATTCCAGGATCACTACTACTGACATTTCAACATTGCCAATGGTAATCTGCCAGTTGGAAAAGAATGCCCCTACTTGCAACTTTCTGAAGAGTCATGTGTTCTTCAGGATAACAAGCATCATGCGCCTTCCCCAACCAGCCACCATTGACATTGGTGAACTGTCCTCAGTGATCCACCAATGCTTTCATAACCATAGCAAAGTATCCCTTTCTATTGATCTATACTGTGCCATGGTGGGCAGGTGCCAAAATAGGGATATGTGTGCCATCTTTTGCCCCATTACTGTTCAGGAATCCTATTGCTGGAAATTTATCCACTATGTCCTGCACATTACTGAGAGTCACAGTCCATAGCACGAGATAATTCATGGCCCTGTACTCTTGTATGACAACAGCCCCCACTGTGGATTTTCCAACTCCAAACTGGATTTCCAATTGACCAGTAGCAATCCAGTGTTGAAAGCTTCCACCATGTGCTCGCCACTTGCTTCTCAACTGTCAGTGCAATGTTCACTCTATTGTCAATGCACTGGAGGGCTGGGGTGAGCTCAGCACACATATCCAGGAATGTGGCCTTTTGCACTTGAAAATTCTGCAGCCACTGCTCATTTGTCCCTAGCCTGCATTACGATGTGACCCTACCAGTCAGTGCTCCCTTTTCACGCTTAAATGTGGTACTCCACCATCTGCAGGTGCTCTGTGAACACCACCAATCACTTTGAATTGATTTTCGATATGTCCCACAGCAATCTTTCCCCCATGAGATTGTCATGTTCCCCACTGCTGCAGTTCTTCTTGTGGCTCTTTAAATATCAGTGGATCATGCAGAGATGGCACATGGTGACAAGTTTGTGGGATTTTAAAAAAAGGTGTGAAAATTATGGCACAGAGATGGAAAAGTTGCATGATGGCACTTGACCCCTTACTCCTAGTCATCTCTGCATGACTCATTTCTGCCCCACCATGTATTGCTCAAATTTTGCGCAAGACAATGTGTTGGTTGATGACCAGTTGCACAGCAGGATACCTACAAAGGTGCATTGCACCATGCAGTGACACAAGCACTCCTAATGAGTATGCATGGCATTGGCATAAGGAGTCACGTATGCATGTGCATGCGTGATATAGTGCCAATGTAAGTTGTGTTAACCACAGTTTGTAGGGTAGGCATGGCCTTAGTTTCCCCTTGAAAATCCACACAGTACATTCCCCTTTCTGGGGTCCAGTTTATGAAGTCCTGCACAAAGTCTTTCAACATAGAACTCACAGCTACAAAATCCTTATCAATTTCAACTAGGTCCAGCCCCTGCTTCCTAAAGGTCACTCCTCACATTAGAGCTCATTTCTTTCACCCCAGTCCCAAAATGGGCACAGCCCTTCATCTGTGAGTGTCTATTTTCCTGCTCTTCAAGTGCCTCTTGCTTGGAGTTTGGCCTTCTCCTCTGGTGTCTTCTCCCTGCTGACTTAGAGTCTTGCAGGAGTCTTCTTACTCTCTGCAGGCATCTGCCAAACTCCACGTGCAGCTGTCTCCCCCTTTATAAGGCCTTTCTTTTAAGCCCAGTTGGGCAGAAAGTAAGCAGTCCAGGTGCACTGGATCCTGTTCCCTCTTAAAAGGGTCCAGTTGCCCTGTTTCAGGCTACCTGCTCACCCATAGGTCCACAGTTTTGCAGGAGGCAATGGGAACATCTACACTGGAACACCTCTCCCCTTAATTACCCAGGGAAGGTTTTGGGGAGACCAGAGTGAGCCAAACACTGGAATTTTTGGCTGGTGATTAATGGTAACATCTAATTAATTACCAGCTTGGATCGGATAGCGCTGCCACCAGCCAAAAATTCCAGTGTTTGGCCACTCTGGTCTCCCCAAAACCTTCCCTGGGGGACCCCAAGACTCAGATGCCCTGAGTCTTTCCACAAAGGGAAATAACCCCCCTCCCTTTGTCTTCTCTTTACTTCCTCCCCAGGCTTCCCCTCCGTGGGTTATCCTGGAAGATTACTGTACTTAAACTCCTTGAATTATAAAACAGAGAGGGCAATTTACCTTTCCCCCTCCTTCTTTTTTCCCCTCCCAGTCTTCCCTGAGAGAGACTGTAATCCTGGCACAGGGATTTCTATCCCTAGAGCCTCACTTAGAAAAGAAATCCAACAGGTTTTTAAAAAGAAAAGCTTATATAAAAAGAAAGAAAAAGACATAAAATGCTCTCTGTATCAAAATAACAATATACAGGGTTAATGCTTAAAGAAAAATATGAATAAACAGCCTATTCAAAAAAAATACATCTTAAACATCCCAGCAACTACACACATGTAAATACAAAAAAACAATAAAAGCCTATTGTTTTCTACCTTTGTACTCACAACTTGGAAACTGAAGATTAGAAGCTTGAAGATAGAAAGATCCCTCTCATAGCTGAGACACAGACCGGAGACACAGACAAAAGGACACACACCCAAACATTCCCTCCATGAGCTTTTAAAAATCTTGTTTCCTGATTGGTCCTCTGGTCAGGTGTTTGGTTCCCTTTGTTAACCCTTTACAGGTGAAAGAAACAGTAACCCGTAGCTATCTGTTTATGACAGCCCCATCAACTGACTTGGGCTCATGGGACTCACATTACAAGGCTAAAAGTAGCTGTATAAACATTCTCTCAGTCTCTGAGAACCTCCCCACTTGCAGGGTTTCACAGCCCAGACTGCAGCTCCAGCAGGACTGTCTACACTGCTCTTTTTAGCTCCAGAGCAGAAGCCCCAGTCAGTTCGGGTTTTTTTACACAATATAGAAGTACCTGGAGAAGAGCATCTTAACCTTTCCAAACCATCCACAAAGTCTCACTGACTAAGGGCCAGATTTGTAAAGGTATTTAGGCACCAACTTCCTTTAAAAATCTGATCTAAGTTGCTTAGACACTTTGGAAATTTTTGCTCCTAAAAAACTCATTTCATTTGATTTCAAAGGGTAAAAAAAAAAATTAAATTAAATTAAAACAGGTAGTTGTAGTAAGTTATTTATTCCATCAATGAGCTCAGCCAGCTTTTAGAGCATGGGAAATAGGCTATAAATCAGCATTTTCTGGCATTTCTGCAATTTAATTTCACTCTGTATGAGGTGGCATGTGCAGCGTAGAAATTTATCATCATGCATAATGACTGAAAATCTGAAAGTCACAATGTTATACTTCAACCCCATGAGTTCAACTTATGCTGAAGTTTCTCACACTTTGCTGAAGCATTGGCAGACTTGGTGGATCTGGTTCAACCACTAGAAAAATATTTCTGAAAAATGTTTGTAAGTGTTTTAAATGACCTTCTTGTTCGTGGACTAAAAGAGACTAATGAGCTTAGAGGCTGAAGTTCTCTGGTCATCTTCTGAAAAGAACCAGCATTGGCAGTCACAGCTCAAGTTTCCTACACCCATCACTATTGTTCCTGAGTCATTAGCTTCTCAGATGAAACCAGTATCCAAAGTGGCAATTGTGAGAGTGAATTTTATGACATGGAGGATGTCTGCACTGCAAGAAAACCCCCACAGCAGCGAATCTCAGAGCCTGGGTCAACTGACTCAGGGCCATAGGGCTCAAAAAAGCAGGGTAGACATTCCTGCCTGGGCTCTGAGCCAACCCCCTCCTTGTCAGCTTTCAGAGCCTGGGCTACAGTCCCAGCGGGATCACCTACACTGCTATTTTTAGCCATGTAACATGAGTCCTGTGAGCCCAAGTCCCTTGTCCCTTGATTTGTTTTTGCAGTGTAGACATACTTGTGCTTTAGGTACTGACCTGATAGCACTGATCTGTATTTTAGGCCTTATCTTCACAAGAAAGGTTTTGCTGGTATACGTATACCAGCATATCAATACTGCAAAAGCTTCTAGTGTGGACACTGTTATATCAGTGTAAAAGTGCTTATACTGGTATAGCAATTTGTCATTCTCTGAATTGGCATAAGCTATATTGCTGGAGACACAGTTATTTCAGTATAACAGCATCTATATTTGGATTTTTACTGGCAAATTATGTCACTAAGACAAAACAAAACAAAACAAAAAAATCACCACACTCCTAACTGCCATAGCTATGCCAGTAAAACTTTTAGGTATAGACCAAAACTGAGGGAGTTATAGGAAAAGCAAGTCGCTAATGATTTCACTGAGCTACTAACTCCTGCTCTATACATTCGTGGCTACTACATCACCACCCTAAAGCTTGGCTGTCAGCTTAGATGAAGAACTCCTGCATAGACTTCCCAAATCTTGCAGTAGAACCAGGAGAATGTGGCTTCATGTACATTAAAAGCAAACAGAGCCTAACATAAAGGTAGAAATAGAAAACTCTGAAGTGTTTTTATAAGAGTTTTTTTTAAATGTATTAGAAAAGTATGTCTTATAGGAGTACAGGATGTTTTTGATGTTTTCTATTATAAGGTCAGTAATTTGCAGACTGAATATTGCCAAACTTAAGAATTTGCATCTGTTTGCCCTCATAGACTCATAGACTCATAGGTCAGAAGGGACCAACATGATCATCTAGTCTGACCTCCTGCACAAAGCAGGCCACAGAACCCTACCCATCCACTTCTATAAAAACCCCTAACCTATGTCCGAGTTATTGAAGTCTTCAAATTGTGGTTTGAAGACCTCAAGCAGAGAATCCACCAGCAAGTGATTTCCATGCCCACACTGCAGCGGAAGGCGAAAACCTCCAGAGCGTCAGCCAATCTGCCCTGGAGGAAAATTCCTCCCGACCCAAATATGGCGATCAGCTAACCCTGAGCATGTGGGCAAGGCTCCCCAGCAGCATCAAGAAAGAATTCTCTGCAGTAACTCAGATCCCATCCCATCCAACATCCATCGCAGACCATTGAGCAGACTTATCTGCTGATAATCCAAAGACAATTGCCAAGATTAAACTATCCTATCATATCATCCCTTCCATAAACTTATCAAGCTTAGTCTTAAAGCCAGATATGTCTTTTGCCCCACACTCCTCCCTCGAAGGCTGTTCCAGAACTTCACTCCTCTAATGGTTAGAAACTTTCGTCTAATTTCAAGCCTGAACTCCTAGTGTCCAGTTGTACCCATTCGTCCTTGTATCTACATTAGTATTAAGCTTAAATAATTCCTCTCCCCCCTAACGTTAATCCCCTGATATATTTATATAGAGCGAGCATATCCCCCGGAGTCTTCTTTGGTTAGGCTAAACAAGCCAAGCTCTTTGAGTCTTCTTTCATAAGGCAGGTTTTCCATTCCTCAGATCATCCTAGTAGCCCTCTTTGAACCTGTTCCAGTTTGAATTCATCCTTCTTAACATGGAGACCAGAACTGCACACAGTATTCCAGGTGAGGTCTCACCACGCCTTAAACAAGGTACTAACACCTCCTTATCTTTGCTGGAAATACCTCGCCTGATGCACCTGTAAGGAGCGCCCTGGCTCCCCGTCGCACTGAGGGGAACAGACCAGAGCAGGCACCTCCATGGGCGGAGCCAACCGCCTGTTCCGCCCCCAGAAGTCAAGGGGCGGGACAGGAAGTATAAGAGCCAAGCCTCAGAGCTCAGTTCAGCGCCGACCGCCGAGGAGGACGGACGTGGAGGCCCGAGCTCCCGCTCGGCCCAGCCTACCTCAGGCCCACTACCTAGAGGAGCGCTGGCCGGAGCTGCCCCGGGCCACTATGCAGAGGAGGCTGGCCGGAGCTGCCCCGGGCCCACTATCCAGAGGAGCGTTGGCCGGACCTGCCCCGCGCCAGGTACCCCGAGGAACCCCAGCCGCAATGACCCTGTGCTGGCTATCCGAGGAGCCACCGGACCGTACGGCCTCCCAGGTTTCCGAGGAACCCATGGTCTGGGACCGCGCCGACGTACGCCGAGGAGGGACAGGTACCGGAGAAGGGGAGATTGGAAGTAGCCCGGGGGTGGCTGACCACATCAGGTCGCAGAGGGCCCCGAGCCTATGGTCGCTGTATCGGCACGATCCCTACTGATCACCCCAGTCAGTGTGTTTCGGTGCGGATCCCACTGACCGCCTAGCGGCGACACCACTACCAGGGCCCCGGCTGGAACACAGAGATGGGTGGCCTGCGTTCCCCCTGCATCCGTAACCGGGTGGCAGTATCCCTCTTCACCCAGAGCTACAGTCTGTTTGCTGCTCTGCCCTGCTCCAAAGGGTCAGAGCCCCTGAACTGTTTGTTGCTCTGCCTGCTCCAAAGGGTCAGAGCCCCCTGAACTGTTTGTTGCTCTGCCCTGCTCCAAAGGGACAGAGCCCCCCTGAACTGTTTGCTGCTCTGCCCTGCTCCAAGGGTCAGAGCCCCCTGAACTGTTTTTGTTGCTCTGCCCTGCTCCAAAGGGTCAGAGCCCCTGGACTGTTTGCTGCCCCGCCTGCCTGAGGGCTTGGGCCATAGACTTTGTCTGCTCAGCCCCAGCTGAGCCTGACTGTTTGCTGCCCCGCCCTGCTGAGGGCTTGGGCATAGACTTTGTTGCTCAGCCCAAGCTGAGCCTGACTGTTTGCTGCCCCGCCCTGCCTGAGGCTTGGGCTATAGACTTTTGTTTACTCAGCCCTCGAGTATGGGACGGAGCGTGAGCCGTCCGGCCACCGGAAGGAGGCGCCCTGGCTCCCATCACACCTGAGGGGACGGGGCCCGAACGCACCGGCTTACACACCCTAAAACCGCATTTGCTTTTTAACGGCCATATCGCATTGGCGGCTCATAGTCATCTGCCGATCAACCAATACCCAAGGTCCTTCTCCTCCTCTGTTGTTTCCATCTGATGCATCCCATGTATATCGCAAATTCTTATTATTAATCCCTAAGTGATGACCTTGCACTTTTCACTATTAAATTCCTATTACTATATACTCCAGTTTACAGTCATCCAGATCTTCCTGTAGGTATCCCGGTCCTCTCTGTTGTTAGCAATACCCCCAGCTTTGTATCATCTGCAAACTTATTAGCACATTCCCGCTCTTTGTGCCAAGGTCAGTAATAAAAAGGTTAAATAAAATTGGTCCCAAAACCGATCCTTGAGGAACTCCACTAGTAACCTCCTTCCAGCCTGACAGTCACCCTTCAGTACGACCCGTTGGAGTCTCCCCTTTAACCAATTCCTAATCCACCTTTCAATTTCATATTCATCCCCATCTTTTCCGGTTTAACTAACAATTCCCCATGCGGAACCGTGTCAAGCTTACTGAAATTGAGGTAAAGATCTACCACATTTCCTTTGTCTAAATACCGTCACCTTCTCAAAGAAGGATCAGGTTGGCTTGGCACGATCTACCTCTAGTAAACCGTGTTAGAATTTGTCCCAATTACCATTGACCTCAGTGTCCTTAACTACTTCTCCTTCAAAATTTTTCCAAGACCTTACATACTACAGACGTCAAACCAACAGGCCTATAGTTACTTGGATCACCTTTTTCCCTTTCTTGAAGATGGGAACTACATTAGCAATTCTCCAGTCATACGTACAACCCCCGAGTTAACCGATTCATTAAAAATCTAGCTAATGGGCTTGCAATTTCAGCGCCAGTTCCTTTAATATTCTCGATGGAGATTGTCCGGGCCCTCCGATTTGTCCCTCAAGCTGTTCAAGTTTGACTTCTACCTCAGATATGGTAATATCTACCTCCTATCCTCATTCGGTTTAACATCCTTCCTATCCCTAAGCTCCTCATTAGCCTTATTAAAACTGAGGCAAAGTACTTATTTAGATATTGGGCCATGCCTAGGTTATCCTTAACCTCCAATTCCAATCGTCAGTGTATAGCGGTCCCACTTCTTCTTTCTTTGTTTTCTTCTTATTTATGTGGCTATAGAACCTTTTACTATTGGTTTTAATTCCCTTTGCAAGGTTCAACTCTGCATTACTTCAGTTTACCACTGTTTACCACTGCTAGGAATATTGACTCTACTTTCCCTACTAAAATTATGGATCAGTGTCCTTCTTGGTAAAACACAAACATTGTGTCATTTAGTGATAATCCAAAGTTCATTCTCCAGCATAGAGTGAAACATCATATACACAGCATCTATTACTATTAATATCAGCTGTACCCATATTTCTCAAGTACCATATGAATAAATTTACCCTAAGATGCTACTACAGATTGTCTGAACCAGTTGGATACATTACCTCATTTGCCGCAGAATAATAGGACACAACTAAATGACACTATTGGCCATATGGACAACGCTTACAATTGCAAAGAGAGCTATTCACAATTGTTTTCTCCATTATTTTTCATCATTTTAAAATCAAAAGGTTTTTTTTTTCCAAGTCTATTAAATCCTTTGTAGTGCTGAACAGATGAACATGAACAGGTGAAGGTGATTGTTCTGATCAGTAACTAATGTCAATTTGTCATTAAACTAGAAAAGATCATAAGGTTGGACATACAGTTAAAATGGGCATGTCCATATCTGTCTAAATCTAATTGGAGTGATTATCATCTGTCAATATGAAAGTGGTGGCTTGCTTTATTAGACATAATTGCTCATTCTGCTCAAAGTAATAGTCTACAGAGTTGTGACACAACATCGTATGATCTATTGCCCAATAAGAACAAAAAGGAGAATAGCCTTCCCTGGAGTATCCTGTTATCTAAAGCAACAATGAATCTCTGCTCCAATTTTACTGTGAACAGTGGCATGTTAAATACCTGCTGTATTAGAAAATTAGGAGGAAGTAAAGGAAAATAAAAGGCAGCTTTTCAAGTTATTTTTAAAGGTTTCTAAAACAGTGAGCTATTAAAATTTAAGCTAGCCATCTCACTTTCGCTTTGTCTTGATTAATAGACACCTGAAGTTTCCATAAAAAATTAAGTCACACCCAAAATCTAAATGTTGAACTCCTCTGCATATTAACATGAAACATCGGGGACTCAAATTTATAAATATGTAAGTATATGCACCCCTGCAGACACACACATAAATAATCAGTGCTTGTCACTAGCAATTGCTTTAGGCCTGCTAGCAGATGCTGCTGTAATCAAAAACTCTTTTAATCTTCTAGTCTTAGTAAGGATTCTTGAACACAACTCTTCCACCAGAAATGAGCAAGGAAATTAGGATTCCCAGTCTACACAGTGGCTCTGAGTTATCCCTACTTTCAGTCAGTCTGTCTGGCCTATGGTTTATCTATTAGTATTTATAATTTGTATGCAATATTTCCCTTATGTACCCTGCTGCTGCATGGCATAGAGAGGAGCAAAATCATAGAAAAAAAAAAGCAGGCATTAACTAATCCTTCTGCTCTAGGTCAGCACAGTGGGAGAGCTCACAGTTCTCTGAGGTGGCCCTGTAGCTAATCCCAGCTTGGCACCCCCCATTAGGTGTGCTGCTGTTGCAGGAGGCAAATGAATGGAGTGTGCAGAGGAATCAAAGGCTCCCATTCCTGACCCTATCTCCTGCCCAGGGGATGCTGTGGCAGTCATTGAAGAATGAGGCCCAGAAACTATGTGTTTAAGGATCCTTCAAGGATGTGTCACTGCTTTGTGAGCCTCTGTGTTAGAAGTGCCCAAATTGAGGCTCATGAGTCACATGTGGCTCTTTTGCAGTTAAAGTGCGGCTCTCCCCCCTGCTTCTTCACCTACCAGACGGGGCGTGGGGTGGAGGGAATCAGGGCTTCTGCCCTGCAGCAGAATGGTGCGGCTAGGGACTTATACCCAGCAGGGATGGGGTCCACCAGACGGGGCGTGGGGTGGAGGGAATCAGGGCTTCTGCCCTGCAGCAGAATGGTGCGGCTAGGGACTTATACCCAGCAGGGATGGGGTCCAGGGGCTTCATCCCCGCTTTCTGAAGCCCAAGTCCTGGCAGGCACTTCCCACAGGGCTGAAGCCTCTAGCCTCACCACCCTGCCATAGGGCAGAAGCCCCAAGCCCAGACAAGTGCGCCTGGCTCTCAAACCTCTAAAGATTATCATATGTGGCTCAGAGGGTCAGTAAGTTTGGCCACTCCTGCTCTGTGGAAAGGCACATGGAGGCCTAAGTATATAAAAGGGTGGTGGTGGGGTTGTAGGCTGTTCCTGAGATAGATATGTTTGTTTTACTTGATTTGGTGTTTTGTGTGTGTGCCCCCTTTAACAGTCTAGCACAAGATAAAGCTACCATCCCATTTAGGGATATGTTGTGAACCTATCTAGTAACTGGGTCGGAGCACTCCACCTCACAGCATAGGCGCCAACTCCATGGGTGCTCCAGGGTGAGGGCAGGGATGGGTGAGGAAGGGGCAGGGGCGGAGCAGGGTGTTTGAGCACACCTATCTCCCAGAGGAAGCCAGCACCTGTGCCTCACAGACAGACCCAATGTGTGTAAGAGGAGCAACTGGGGAGTGGGGAGAAGGTACTCTGATGGGATGGCAAGGAGATTTGGAAACTCCCTTACCATAGTCTCCAGTGTTCAGGGTCAGTCCCTCAGTTTCACGAGCAGCTGTGACATCCCTCAAGAGGGACAATGGTTGGGTTCCAGCCTTATACCCAAACCCTGAGTGTTCTGGGGATCCAGTAGACAAGGCCCTACTCATAAGATAGACCAGGAGAAAGGAAGTCCCTTGAAGTTACAAGTGTCTCACTCCTTCTCACAGGAGGGGAATCATATCCAGCTTGTTCCTCTGTGTAATGCCAGAATGATGAGAGATGGGTTGTTTCTCATCCCACTGAGTTAACTTAGGGTGGAGTAGGATCCCATTTTACAATGCTCCTACCCCTAACCCCATTACAGAAAGCTTCCTAGGCACATATGTTTCTGCCTCTGAGCTTGCTTACTTCTGCATCCCTCTAGGCATCTGGGTGCCTATCTCGCAGCTAACTCACAGAGAGATTCACATACTAAGGAAGATAATGTAGACTAAGTTACATGTTGGGCCTCAAAGGTAACCTCCCTCTTAACTTTTAGCCCAGAGGTTTGGGTATGCATCTCGGATAGAGGAGACCCTCTGTTCAAGTCCCCCCTCCACCTGACAAGGAGAAAGGATGTGCCGTCTCTCAGATGAGTGCTATGACCACAGGGCTGTGGGATATGTTGATGTGAGGCACTCAGTCTCTTCTCTTAAAGTTATTGCACTTTAAAGAGTCATTAGAGCAAGGGGACTGGATCCTGGATCTCCCACTTCCTGGGTGAGTGCTCTGACCAGCAGGCTATAAAGACATTCTCAGGGTGGTGCTCTCTCTTATTCTCTTGCTGTCTGGTCCAAATGATTCTTAAATTATTTATCCACAGTGGAACAGCTTCAATAGGACAGACTGAGTGAGCCCTTCATCAGAATATCCCCTAGCTGAGTGGTTAGGGCTTTCACGTGAGAGGAAGCAGATCTCTGGTCAAACCTTTCCTTATCCAGCGGAGGGGAACTTGAACCATGGGTCTCCTGCATCCCATGTGAATACTCTAACCACTGCGCTAAAGGACGAGGCAGGGCTTTCCACCCCCTCTCCTAGATTCTTGCAAAGAGGTCCCAGCTGTGAATCTCTAGCAGAGGTAAGTGCCTCCTGCAGCCTGGACATAGGTACGGCTTAGTACACTTCCCTCTCATCAGCATCTCCCAATGGCTAGCTTAGGTGGGTCGCCACCTAGCGAGCTGGCTTTTGTGGATCGCAATCTAAAGGCATGTCTACACTGCACACCGCTGGCTGTGGCATGTAGGGTATGTGTAGCAATGTACTGCACTGAAAAGCAGGCTATATCCACATGGCAGCATTTAGTTGCACATGGCCGTGAAAGGCTCTGGCAGAGGGGAGGGAATGGGGAAAGGCTCAGACAGTGCTGGAGCCTTTCCCCACTCCCTCCCTTCTGCCAAAGCCTTTCTCTGCTGATGGAGCCCTTCCCTGCGTTGGGGAAAGACTCCAGTAGCATGGAGACAGTGGGGCTTTACCCTGCTAAAAATAGACATGTAGATGGAGAAAGCGCTGCTTGGATGTGTCGGGTTGTCGTAGCTTTCCTACTCTGATTTGAACCTTAGCGTTCATAACCTGAGAAGCTAGCATGAACCCCTCTAAGCTTAATATCAGCTTAGATCTGATCTCGTTGCCACCAACCAGGAATCAGTGCCTGGTACACTTGAGCCCCCCCAAACCTTCCCTGGGGAACCCCCAAGACTCAGATGCTTTGAGTCTCCAACAAAGGGAAATAAACCATTCCCCCCACCTCTCTCCCACCCAGAATTTCCTCTCTGGGCTAACCTGAGAGTTACTGATGCAACCTCTTTACATCACAATACCAAGAAGCATGTCTCCTCTCTTCCACAAAGAGACAAACCCAAAGACAAGGAAACAGAAAAGATTCTATCTCTCTTCCCCCTTAGCTTCTTCCCGCCCTGGGACACTAGGAGAGTTAAACACAGAGAGCAGTTTTTCCCCTCCCCCCTGTCTTTCCTTTCTCCCACCAATTTCCTGGTGGGTCAACTAGAAAAAAAAAATCAACAGGTCTTAAAAAGCAAAACTTTTAATAAAAAAAGAAAGAAAGAATAGAATAACAGTTCTCTGTAATCTAGATGGTAAGATACAGGGTTTTCAACTTATAGAAAATGAATAAACAATAGAAAAGGGATAAACAGCCTTATCCAAAAACAATACAATTTAAAGTACTTATAGTCAAATACACATAAAGACTCCACCAGTCAGATACACAGATGCAAATACCGCAAAACAATTTAAAAGACTATACTTTTGCTACCTTGTACATACAACTGGGAAACAGAAGATAAGCAAGACTGGAAATAGATCCTCTCATAGCTGAGAGAGCACAGAACAGACAAAGACCCAAGATTAGAAGGACTGGAAATAGATCCTCTCATAGCTGAGAGAGCACAGAACAGACAGAGACCCAAGACCAAGAAACCCCCACAAATTCCCTCCCTTAAGCTTTGAAAAATCCGGTTTCCCGATTGGTCCTCTTGTCAGGTGTTTGGTTCCCTTTGTTAACCCTTTACAGGTAAAAGAAACATTAACCCTTAGCTATCTGTTTATGACAAGGGTACATACCCTGGCATGTCTTTATTTGACTAAACAGCACATCACTGTCTACACTGCTTTTTATACCCATGCTAAGGAAGTGCGCAGTGTATGTACTCTACATGCGGCTGAAAGGACTGTTTGATGTGTATGTATCTTTCAAGTGCCTCTCTCTTGCCAGTCATTTTATAGGGCTCCTAGGTGCCTGACTCAGGGTTTGTGAATCGCAGTGTGTTCCTTTGATTTTCTAGATGCCTAAAAGTGAGGCATCACACTGCTTGAGCACCTTTGTGAAGCTAAGCTTCAGTGCTTTGCACATGCAGAGAGCTGAGCATTCCTTACAGATGTGAACCTTGTCCTCCTTTCAGCCTGAGTGTTCCAAAAGTGCCAAAGAAATAATGAAATGTATATTCAAATGCTCATGACTCAGTAAAATCAAAACCAGTGGTGAGCTGGAGCCGGTTCGCACCAGTTTGCAAGAACCGGTTGTTAAATTTAGAAGCTCGTGTAGAACCGGTTGCTAAAGAGGTGGCCCAGCTTCCCCAGGGGGCAATTTAAAGGGCCTGAGGCTCTCAGCTAGGGGGTATTCTGATGCAGGGCTCACTCAGTCTGTCTTGTTGAAGCTGTTCCACTGTGGATAAATAATTTAAGAATCATTTGGATCAGACAGCAAAAGAATAAGAGAGAGAACCACCCTGAGAATGTCTCTATAGCCTGCTGGTCAGAGCACTCACCCAGGAAGTGGGAGATCCAGGATTCAGTCCCCTTGCTCTAACGACTCTTTAAAGTGCAATAAGTTCAAATAGCCCCCAGAGCCCTGGGATAGCAGGGGGCTTCAGGGGCTATTTAAAGGGCCGGGGCTCCAGCTGCCTCTGCCACCCCAGTCCTTTAAATAGCTGTGGGAGTTCTGCCACTTCCCCAGGGCTCTGACAGCTATTTAAAGGACCGGGGCGGTACAAGCAGGGGAGCTCTGGCTCTTTAAATAGCTCCCAGAGCCCTGGGCTGCTGCTGCTACCCTGGGTGGGGAGAAACTTGCAGGTTCTGAGGGGGGCAGTCAGGGGCAGGACGTGGGTTGGGGTTGGATGGGGTTGGGAGACAGGCATGTGGGGCTTGTACTGTACTCACCATGCAGTTCCCTACCAGGTCTTCGGCAGCTCTTGGGCAGCGGGGAAAGGGTGGGGGTCTTGTCTCGCTGTAGGTGAAGGACCTGCCACTGAAATGCCACTGAAAATCCAGAGCAAGGGAAGACACACACACACACACACCTGCTGCCAAAGTGCTGCTGAGGACCCGGTAGGGAGCCGGTTCTTTAGATTTTGGGAGCCAATCACTGATCAGATTGGAAATGCTCAGGAATCCTTCCTTAACTATAGCTATGTTAGCTCTCCTGCTCCAGTGTGTACATATCATATCAGTCCAGTGGCACCTTAAAGACGAACAGATTTA
Organism: Chelonoidis abingdonii; assembly: GCF_003597395.2. Lineage (NCBI taxonomy): Eukaryota > Metazoa > Chordata > Testudines > Testudinidae > Chelonoidis > Chelonoidis abingdonii. Next base: position 63,032,496 of record NC_133769.1, on the reverse strand, counting down.
TTTGGGCATAAGCTTTTGTAGGTAAAAAAACCTTACTTCTTCAGATGCCTGAAGTGAAAGTTACAGATGCAGACATTATATAATGACACATGAAGAGAAGGGAGTATGTCACAAGTGGAGAACCAGTGTTAACAGGGCCAATTCAATCAGGGTGGATGTAGTCCACTCCCAATAACAGATGAGGAGGTGTCAATTCCAGGAGAGGCAAAGGTGACACCTATAAATAAAGCTTAGTCTTAGTCTTTAAGGTGCCACCGGACTCCTTGTTATTTTTGTGGATACAGACTAACACGGCTACCCCCTGACACTTGATATCATATCAGTATGCATTTGAGTGATGGTGGGAGGCTATTTAAAATGGGGAAGAGTGTTTCTGCACTAGATTTGTAGTTATTTAGGCAGAACTTATTTGAATGGCTCCAGGTTCACTATATGTTCCAGAGGCATTTTTACCTAAGCTAAACAGTGATATAGACTAGTGAAATTACATGAATCTGGACCAGTTTATTTTGAGAAGAATTTAAAGTGTAACACTCCCCCCATGTCCCTCATATTAAATCCAGTACCTATTATCTTGTCATAATAGTAAGCTCTTCATTAAGAGCTATCACCTCAAGTAGCAGAATGTAGGCAGGTTTTTTACAAACATCTTGAGAAGATAGATCACTAGGAGATCAGATCCTATAGGCTCTGAAGCTGTACGCTCAGCTGAATTTATAAAATGTATTTGTTGCTATTTTTATTTTATTTTATTCTCCAGCATGGCCCACACATGCTTTAACATTTAAATTATGTTTGAGTTAATAGTGGGCATTCCTATTTAGTGTTTGCCTTTGCTAATTCTCAACATGCAGCCTTAAACTTTGACTAAGATTTATAGCATATTAAATAAGCCTATAACACAGAAAGCAGTAAATAATTAGCATGAAAGCGAAGTTTTGAATGCACACTGACAGACTTGTTTGAGATACTGAGAAGTATTAGGCTGGCAAGAGCATTCCAGGGCTACCTGGGATTCCACTGACCCAATTTCACAGAATGGGGCTGGAGCTCTAGTTCTATTAGCAAGATCTCTTCAGTAGATGTATAAATTACTAGCGCAGACCATGTTCTTAAGTGACTTTTAATGTGCTGTCTGGTTCTTTGGCCTCTGCTTGAGTCTCCCTCTTTGTCCTGAGCTCCTCCCGCTCATGTACCAAAAGCAGACACACAATAAGGACTCACAAATGTATTTTCAATTATTCATTAAAAAGCCATTCTCTTCAAGATACTTGCACACCTGTCTATCACCTCTTGTATTTGATAACTATAAGGCACATTTACAATGCATTTAAATGGGCTAAACTGGAAAAAGGTTTGAACTCTAGCATCCACATCCAACCCTTAAACTCGAATGTGATGTTTGAACGACACAAGAAACCTGTAGTGAAACTACCTATACTGGGAAGGTCCAATGACCAGCTAGACAGTGGTCAGGTTGTGGTGTTATGGTCTCTGCCATCATAGATGTTCAGAATGGGGCCCTAGCTGTGGCCTCAATCACCCCATGTGCTCTGATTGCGCCTCCAGAGGTTCTATCATTCTGGGGTTTGGGAGGGCAATGTAAGGGGAGCCATGTCCATCCACTCTACTCGGTCCCGACCCAGGGCCCTAAAAATTTAGCAAAGCGTCCTGCCCAGTTGTTGAAATACCTCAAATTATGTTTTCCCAGCAATCTGGTGCTCCTCAGCTTGGGGCATAGTTACTGGCTTAGAAAATGTCCCTTGGCCTCTCTTTTTAGGGCTTTCAACTCCCAAAGGAGAAAGGAAGACAGAGGTGCTGAAACTAGGGATGCTGGGGTGCTGCCGTACCCCCCGGTGTGAAGTGCTTTCCATCATAAACAGAGTTTACCGTTTGGTTTGATGGCTTTCAACCCTCCCCATGACACCACACAAACTATTCAAATTGTTCCAGCACTGCTAGAGGGGGAGAGTTCAAGTCACTGCTGCTAGAGCAGCCTTCAGAAAGTTGTTGCCACTCCTGAGACATCTCTCAGTATCAACCTTGCTCCCTGATGCCATATGCAGCCCATTCCCTGCTTTTCCTGGACTATCAGTATCCTTTTAAACTGTTCGTTCACTGGAAACATGCCCAGCATCTACTGAAGAGCAAAGTCTCCCTAGCCCAGTATTGTTCTTAGGGCGACCAGATGTTCCCATTGTAGAGGCTTTGTCCCATAAAGGCAACTATACGTCCCTGGGAAAGAAAAAAAAGTCCTGGTTTTTCTCACTTGCTATCTGGTCACCTTGTTCTCCTCCCAGCCCTCATTCAGTGTGGGCTAGTAGACCACATCATACTCACCCAGACTTTGAGATCCAAATCAGAACTTTGTGATTCAGGCCTGCTTATTTAATGAGCCAAACTCAGTCACTATCTCCAACCACCTGTAAAATTTGGGGTAATAAGAGACTCAGAGTCAAATTTTCAAAAGTGACTGACTGACTTGGAAGCCTATATCCCATTTTCAAAAGTCACATAGCTGTTTAGGAGCCTAAATCCCATTGACTTTCTAAGAGATGTATAACCAGATTTTTCAAGATATTTATGCACCCAAGGATACAGATTTTCAGATGGATTTTCAGAAGTCCCGAGGCACCCAAATTACATTAATTTCAGTGGGCACTTTTGAAAACTTCAGCTCATTATTTAGGCAGTAGTTCAGGGTCAGATTTTCAAGGTAGTTTTGCCCTTGAAAATCTGACCCTGAACTACTTTTTTAAATATATTTTGTAAAAGTTATAAATTGCTTGTTTTAATCACTCTATCTTCTTCAGGTTTTTATACAACAGCCATCACTATGGTACAGTATCTAAACACCTTCCAGCTCAGCATAAAGCAATGTAATCCACCAGCCATACCCCATCCTTCACCTGGCCAGCACTGTTCTATTTGCCAATGTCTTGTCTGCTATGGTGTAGGTCTTATAATAGGTCCGTAGCTCATGAGGTCCTTACACAGAAGGTCCCCATATTCTACTCCCTACTGGAACAACACAGTTCCATTAGGTCATGAAGAGGAGACAGGATTTGGCCCCTTTTTTTTTTTAAGAAGAGAGGAGATAAAGAGGGTGAAGATATCTGTCTGTGAGGACAAAAATAAAAGATAATTTTAGATTTATGATAAAACTATTAGATTTCAGGAACAACTTTCCACTTCATTGATACAGTGTTAGATTCTGAAAGGTGATAGCAACACGTTTTGACTCCACTAAACTGTGCTGCTAATTAATAGCTTCAGCAGATTGAAGCAGAAGTTATATAAAATAACATTACATGGAAATATATATAGAAATATAGAAATGAAAACATATTCCAGCCTGAAAAGCAGGCTTAATATATTTCTGCTTGATCCACAATGACCCAGAAAGGATATTTATTTCTATTAGTTGAATCTATGTCTAAAGAGATGTTCTGCAGTAAATATTTCCTTAGCGTGGCCATGGTCTTTGTGGACAGCATCAGTGATTCTATTGGTAAAAACATGTCTAAATGCCTGCTTTCCTAGCCTCAAAGTAAAAAGTGCACTGCACAAAAATCATCAAGAGATGAGAGGCTTAGGATCATGCAAACTGAAAAACCGAAGCATAGATTTAAAGTCTAACTAAAGGCTCAGTGAATCCACTTGAACCGTGAGAAAGGTCAGCTTTTTCTCATATGCCTTCACTGCAAAAGTGGGCATGAGATCACTTGTATTTGCCATTGCCAGATGCGTACAGTCCAAGCAACAAACAACAACAACAAATTAAAAGGAATAAACTCGTATACTCGTCTTTGACAACCTCTTCAATCTTATGTATAAAGAAAATTGAAAGCCCTGCAGATAGTAATATTAATGTTGTATGATGGAAAGTTGTACCTGGATATGTTTGGCACCTCATAGTACAGGTTGTACTTTTGTTTTCTTTATGTACTGTTAAATATATATATAGATATAGATATATATCCAGACAAATCTTTCATTCTGCTAAGCTTCTATAATCTGATTCATGTAAAATAAAGGCTTTTATTTTATCCGTTTTGTTTCTGCTTACTATTAGAAAATCTCATCTCTTTTTCCAGCAAAATTGTACTGTCATTTGATGTCTACAAAGGCAAGCACTTATTTCAGGAAAAGTTGAATGGACAGATGCACTCAGACACCATGGTGATGAATACTGTAGCGATATCTAGATAGATACATGAGGTAGATTAGATGATAAAGTGGAGGAATTTAGAAACTCCCTTTTTAAAGAATATTACATATACACCCCTACTCCAATATAACATGACCCAATATAACACAAATTCGGATATAAGAAAGTAAAGCAGCTCTCCGGGGGGCGAGGCTGCGCACTCCGGCGGATCAAAGCAAGTTTGATATAATGCAGTTTCACCTATAATGCGGTAAGATTCTTTTGGCTCCTGAGGACAGTGTTATATGGGGGGTATAGAAGTATTTAGAGAGAATATCACCTCTTGTTAATGTAGATACCTCATTTTGCAGAAGTCATGCCATTGCTAATAGCTGGTAGTTAGAGAAGAACTCTTTCATACATAATTACCTGGAATATTTTACTTCTGAGGGGGGAAAAAAGCAATACTGTTTCCAGCACATAAAATAAATTTTTGCACAAAAGGGACTTGATTCTCTACTCTATAACTAAGTTTATGGACCAATGAGTCAGGCCCAAGGAGTTTATGTTCAGTTTACTTTGCATTATATTAGGGTCTCAACCTACAGCAATGTGGAATCATGATGGTTTCTTTACAGAAGTTTAATGATAAGGCTCTGTAAGAGTAAGAGGAATAAGGGTGGCCAAAATAAAGGAAGTATCTGCACTGGCATTTTAGATATGACAAGACAATTTTTTGCCAAGAGCTGGTTATGGTTATGATTCGTGTTTTTTCACAGCTGGAGAGAGCATTGCTCCTGCAAAAAGGAGCAGAAGCACACGATGCTAGTTCCCCACATGGCCTCACTTTCTGTCCATGAGGCGGTGATGTGAAGGTGAGGGAAGCAACACAGGCATCTGGATGGAGCATGGAGGTTCCAATTTTCTTTATTAGAAACAAAAGTCAAAATATACTTTCCTGTTACCTGACTGGATGAGCTCTACAGACTCTCTTAATCAGTTGGTCTGTTCCAATATTTTTATACCACCACCACCCCTTGAGTGGTCATTATCTGGAACCCCTGGACTAAGACCATTAGCTCAGAGGCAGTAGCAGCCTCATGAACTTCTATACAAAGTTTAGCTACTAGAAGGAGACAGTGAGTCTGTCATAGCTCCCTACTCAGATCTGAACCTTAGAGTTCAGAAAATGAGATGCTAGCATGAGTCCTCTAAGTTTAATTACCAGCTTAGATCTGATAGCGCTGCCACCAGCCAGGAATTCCAGTGCCTGGCTCACTCTGGTCTCCCCAAAACCTTCCCTGGGGGACCCCAAGACTCAGATGCCCTGAGTCTCACAACAAAGGGAAACAACCCCCTCCCCTTGTCTCCTCGTTACTTCCTCCCAGGCTTCCCCTCCCTGGATGGCCCTGGAAGATCACCCTGTTTCAATTCCTTGAAACGCAAACCAGAGAGATCAGGTTTCTCTCACCCTCACTCAGAGTCCCTGTAAATGCAAGCTTTGTAACTCTAACACAAAGAGATTTTCTCTTCCCCCCTGTCTTCTTCCTCCCACCAATTCCCTGGTGAACTGCAGACTCAATCCCCTTGAGCCCCAACTAGGAAAAAATCCAACAGGTCTTAAAAAGAAAGCTTTATATAAAAAGAAAGAAAAAGACATAAAAATGGTCTCTGTATCAAGGTGACAATATACAGGGTTAGTGGCTTAAAAGAAAAAAATGAATAAACAGCCTTATCCAAAAAGAAATACAATTTAAAACAGTCCAGCAAACTACACACATGTAAATACAAAAACAATATAAGCCTATTGTCTTTCTACCTTTGTACTCACAATTTGGAAATAGAAGATTAGAAAGCCTGGAGATAGAGTGATCTCCTCAGAGACTAGAAAGCAACAGAACAAGACAAAGAACATACACCCAAAACTTCCCCCCTTTGAGATTTGAAAAATCTTGTTTCCTGATTGGTCCTCTGGTCAGGTATTTGGTTCCCTTTGTTAACCCTTTACAGGTAAAAGAAACATTAACCCTTAGATATCTGTTTATGACAGAGTCCCACTGTGTTATCATGGGTTACACTTGCATTTATCACTAAAATTCTCTGATATTTATTTAAAATCATCTGTGTTTGCAAAAATCCTGCTCATAAATTCTTTGTTTTTGTTGATAGAAAAGTTTGATCATTTACTGTTCTCATATCTGACATAATGGCAGTTCAAAAGAGTATTATAGTAAAACCACTCAGATTATTCCAATCTGGATTTTTATAGTGGTGAACTTCGATATCGGGTTTATTACTGACTAGAAACTATTGAAATGGTATCTTCAAAATCATCTGTGTTTAAATCTCATATTCATCTAATCTTGTACTGTAACCTTAAATATTTAACTCATTTACACCAGAGAGGCTTCACTCATCTACATTAACAGACTTTGAGTTCTAGCTTGCATTTGCTAAGGAAACCTTAAAACACTCCTTACCTATTGTGATGTGTAGCATTGAAGCTTAGTGCATCCAATGGAGGAATGGCTTCACCTTCTTGCTTCTTTTAAAACGGATCGGTGGTGGTATTTCTGTGCTTGAAATCTATGGATGAAGAACATTGCATGGGCCTGAATCAACTCCTATTGGCTTCAGTTGGTGTTGGATCTGAGCCCTGTAAGTTCAATGCATTTTATTATTATCGCCCTCCATAATACCATACCAGTGGTCCAGACTTGTGGCTCCAGGGATGTAGAATATGAAGGAAACTGCCCCTCTCTGGTCCCCAAAGATCTGAAGATGATGCCACTCAATTTCCTTAAAGACAAAATCAGCTCACAGAGGCACCAGGGAATTGTTGGGGATGGTAAAGATTGGCTGTTTGTAGCAAGGATGCAAACTTGTGTATGTGGGTGTAAAATAGTGTTCACAGACTTCTCTGTTATGAAAACACCTTTTTAGCATATACAGAGATTTGGCACCAAAACCAGTTTGAGTGAATTTAAAACTTGATATTAACGTTTTGCCCTGCTCTAATGAAAAGTAAAGGATCACTTTAGATGGAGACAGCAGCTGAATAGTACTCATTAGTATTTTTTGCAAGCTCCTGAAAAAGTTTGTACAGAACCATAATCATAAACTCATGCGTTGGGTCATTGCTGCCTCTCCAGTGTCAAAGCATGGCTCTGATGGGGGTCTATTAATCTTTTGCTGCCTACTGCTAGACATGTCAGCACCCTGATACCTCCTTGCTTAGGAAAACCACAGTCAGGTTGGAGTAACAAGTCCTAGTCTTTCAGGGATCTAGAAAGGCCCACAAGCTTGCCTGCTTCACCTTAGAGGAATGCTGAGATAGGTAGAGCCCTGCGCGTATACAAAATGTATATCTGCATCCTTTCCATGGTCTGCAAAAATGATCTGCAGATATAAAAGCAGATATCTGCAGATTTGCAGGGCTTTCCATCTAAAATTTGGATCCATATCTGCCCATGATCTGCAAAAATGGTCCATGGATACAAAGCAGGTATCTGTGGATTTGCAAGGCTCTGGGATAGGAAAGGACCTTCTCTGTCCTAAACCAAAACCATGAGGGATGAGTGTAGGTCCATGCTTAAATGCTGTGAACAACCCAAGTGATTACTTTTCTGTGTTTATTTGCAAATGTAAAGGTGAAAATAGCCACATTTTGAGTTCAACTTTAATTGACCATTGAAAGACTGACACTGAGCTCGCTGCACAGGTCATCTTGCTGCAGACAGGTTGTTATAATGCCAAAAAATGTATTGAAGTATAGCAACATTTCATCCTAATACATGCTTTGCATGTCTTATTGCTCCCACAGACTTTTTAAACCTGCAAACCTGAAGTGAAATAGAAAACAATATCAATATTACACTATTATATTATCTGATAAAATCCAGCATATTGAAAATTTAGGCTGACATCCTATCTTTAATTTAGGCAATGAACTTTGCCTGGCACAGTAGAGCAGAATGTCAACGTTCACTCTAGCTCTCCTGATTGTTGATGGATTTTGTCAAAAATGAATGTTATTACAATGTTGGTACTTTATATACAATTTCATTTCCTTGTTTATTTGGAGTTTCAAAGAGAAATTATGTTTCACCGAAGGATTATGAAACTCATACTATTAATCTGAGTCCTGAACCTCTCTCCCACCATAAGCATACTAAACATTAAAGGTTGGTCTGAACTAACAAGACAAATCCAAATTAGAGATGGATGAAACATTTTCGACTAAATGGTTTTTCATCAGAGAATGCTGTTTTGTCAAAGCTGAATTGTTTTCTGGAGACATATCAACTTTATTTTTGATGGGAAGTTTTCCTTGGTATGGAGTAGATTCTGAGGTCAATTCCAGATAAAAATAAAGAGACACACACCAGAATTGAACATTTGATTTTTTTAGTCTAAAAATGGACATTTCTATACAATTCCTCTTTGTAAAAAGCTGTTGTAATTTTTTGTTTTCATTTCAGTGCAGAATGAAAACAAATTTTGAAACCTCAAAAGTTGTCATGCAATGGAATTGTTGGTCCATGACCATCTCTAATCTGAACGCAACCTGACGGATACTGGAGGAGATGCACAGCCTGGGTTGTCAGATCTAAATTTGCCCTGTTGGTTTTGGTTCTGAATAAAAACAAAATATGTGTGCGGATGTTTTAAAGAGCTTTTGGCAGTACAGTTTAGAAAACCAGAAAAATAGCCATGCTTAATAAATTTTTAGGCTTTGCCTTGTGGCCGTGGCCATGGCCATGGCCATTTTATTGGCACTAGAAAGAGTAGTATTGGGACAGTGGCTCAGAGAAGCAACCTTCTAGGAACAAACTAGTAAAACAAGAAAATATACAGGAAGGGGAGAGACAATGGAAGGGAGGGTTCCCTGCCAACAGAGAGGAACTCCAGAAAACTGCTGTGAGATGTATTTATGTACACAGAAGTTTATTGTTTTATAAGGGCCTTGAGTGTCTGATTAGTTATCCAATTATGTATAAAGCTTTATTATAGGAGCTTCCAGGAACATCCTCAGTGAAGAAGCAAGGATTACTGACATCAAGAATACCTTCTTATTATATACTTTAAATTAAAAATAATCAAACTTTGTATAATTCTGCACATTCCTACTATTGTTATCTTCCTCCTCCCACTCCCACTCCTTTTGTTTATGTAGTCATCCACTTGTTTCATGTTGTTTTCACTTAGATTGTTAGCTTTTCTGGCCAAAGACTGACTCTAGCTATGTGTCAGAATATCTATCAGATCAGTGAGGCCCCAATATGAATAGAGCAACTGAATGCTGGTGTCATATAAATAATGCATTAAAAATATTTTAAAATTCCTGACATTATAAGGGAGTTCTATTTCAGATCAGTTGTAATCCCCACCCACAACTGGTTGTCTTCTGTTGATAATCATGCACATGTTTTGCAGAAGATCCCACCTCGGCTAGCAAGAGCTGTGCTAATTTTGCCACTGACTCTGAATATTTGCATAGAGGTTGCCTCTGGGTCAGACAATGGCCACCGAGGATAAAACTGTGTGTCAGAATAAACCTGGGGGAAACACATTTAAGGTACGTGCCCAAGATATTACGACTGACTCCCCAGTTGCTGTTGATCAGCAACATATTCCATAATCCATGCTGATCAAAATTATAGCTGAGCACAAATATCAACACTTTTCCCCATAAATATTTTCTCAGATAAAACTAAATCCACTTCAGCTTTGTTCCCATCCCTTTTATTTTCCGCAATGAATGCACATTCCAGTAGGAAAGTTCAAACAGCAGCACATTTTAAGAGTATATTGGAAAATATTCATGGACGTATATCCTGAACTCATGAATGAAAGTAGCTGATTATGCTTACCCATTTGGGGAGTAGAAACCATTCAATGGGGTCTGTATATCCAATCAAAACAAAGCAATGCTTTTGGAATTCTGAATATTTATAACCAAGAATTATTCATCTCAAGATGGGCTGCATCCGCTATATGAAAGCCAATTAAATGGCTCCTGAAGCACAAAACACATTTACAGATAATAGATTGACAAGACCAACTCCCCCCCACACAAACACATACACACTGTAAAATATGAAACAAATGTTGAAGATCTCACCTGCAAAAAGAACCAAAGAGGACAGAGAAATAGAGGGTGGTGAGGTGTTTCACCCCTAGGGCATGGACATCACTTCCACTTCCAATGGCAATGGAGGGTGATAGGGGATGGAAAACAGGATGGACTTGGTGTCCTTGCCAGCAGCACCAGAAAAGAGTACAATTTGTTTCACCCTGGATTTCTAATTGTCATTTCAGCCTGGGGAGGAGAGGGGTGGGAATTAAATGGCTCCAGCAGCAGCAGCAGCAGAAGGAGACAGGAGTGGGCATCAACCAAAACACCTAGATCCTGTTTCCTGCTCTCCAAACGGCATCTCAGAATAGTTCCATTTTATCTTACCTCTAGTCTTCAGCAGCACTGCAAAATGCAGCACTTCTAAATATTACTTAGATTATTCTGTCTGTCCTCTCTCTTTAGTGCAGAGAAAACACCCGAGGGGCATCTGAATAGGGAATATTGAATTAATCTCATCTATCAAAAGCACTATTCTAGCCTTGGCTTCCTTGCTTAAGAATTAAAGGTCTTCACCTGATTTCTGCAATATTCTATGTCCTATGTGCTTCTTCAAAGAAAGAGAAAAAGAAAAAGAAATTAGTTTTCTTTTGTTGCCTAGTCATTTTATGACAGGATACATTCGACCAAATAGTGAGCCATGCACTAATTTGAAGGAGGAGGAAATTGCCTAAAAGAAACTCACAATGAAACTTTACGTTGGATGAAATAAAAGTCCTAATTTATTTCAATGTATTTCAAAAGGAGCTGCATTTCATTGATAGCAAAGAATACCTCAAGCTACAGTACAAAGACGTTTTGCATGTAGAAACTGCTCATCAAAGACAATTATTGCCATCCTACCACCCTCACACCTCTTTGTCTACAATGCACCTCCAGATGTCACCTGGTGGGGCTGAGAAACTGTCTTCTGCCAGGGTAGTAAAGAAATACAAATGCCTACTCTGTGTAGAGTTGACCCATGCTCCTGCAGTGAAGAGAGGAGGTGGCCCAGATATGGAACATGATCTTCCACCTCTAACTAAAATTTACAGATGGTTAATCTGCATAAATTGAAGGTGGCCAGAAAGTTTTCAGATTATTTGATTGAACACCATTGTAAATAAATCAGAGATCCCACAGAGAGATTTGTTTTGCTTATTTTGGGCCTCCAGTGAAAGATAGTCACTGTGATCATGCTCCCTCTACAGTATGCAGACTGATATCTCACATCAAAAAATATAATAGCTAATTATCAAATGTACAGAATTGATCTAACAGATAAAAAAAGTTGTGTTCATCCAAACAAGGGACACTGAAGTCTTTTAGATCAAAGGAAACTGCTGTAAAAGCACTGATAAAATTACAATGGAAGCAAAAGCACTGTGAGTGCTATTGAGAATAATTTTTTTAGTTATTTCAGTGCAGTACCTATCAATAGAAAGAAAATTTATTCCACTTGCAGTTATGATAGAATAATTAAACTAAAAAATACAGTGTCTTATTGTTTGGGTTTTTTAAAATATATATATATACCCAATGGTATCTTTTGTTTTATTAAAGGAATTCTTTCCATTCCAGACTTTGAACCTACATGTTTTATAAGTAAAATGTGCAGACAGTTTGATTTTCCAATAACATCACAGGTTAGAAGCCAGTAGTCAGATCGTTAGATAGTATTTAGAACCAGTATTGCAGCTGAGGGACATTCAGCGATTGTAAATTAGATGCTATCTTTTTTCTAAAGACCAGTCTGTTACAGGGTGTCAGGGGCTGTGTTCTAGCCTTAATTATTGGTATATCCTGTTCAGGGGCTCTGGTCAGAGTCTAACAGTCATAAATATACTGGGGCAGAAAGTCTGATTGCTTCCTTTGTACTGCTCAGGTTGTGCAAAGGGTGCAGAAACTTCTTGCAACACACCTTGGCTTTAGTTAGGCTATAGCTACACTGGCACACATATTTGGTTACTAGACTGTGTATATACTTGCACATGTTCCCTATACCTACGTTGCGTGCCCACATATGCTGTGCTAGGCTTGGGTAAACACTGTGTACGCCCACATCCACCCTGCTGGTGCTGTTGTGTGATGTTACTGTTACCATTTTAGGGGGAGAATCCCAGGGTTCTGTGCATCACAGGAAGACACTTTAGAAATCACTTTACTCTATGTGTTGTTGATACCATTCCCCAGCTTCATACATTTGCTGATGGCAGTTCCTGATCATATATCCCTCCTGCTAAAGAAGACATGGAGCAATGAGATGATGATGTGGTTCTGCTCCTACTCTTTATTGCGGGAATTTGGGCAGAACTTTCTGACATGCCAAAGATGGCGGACCTTGAGGAGGAAGTGACACTCCATTCAGGTCCTATCGAAGAGATATTGTGAATCCTGGTATTGCTTCAGTGCGCCTCTGGGTGGATCATCATTTTTTGTGCAGGATAATGACCATGGTGTGATGGGATGACCAACAACAACTTCCGAACTTTCAAATGAAGAAACAGACTTTCATGGAGCTGTGTGAGGATCTTGCATCAAACCTCCAGCACCAGAACTCTTGAGTCAGGGACATCATACTGGTGCAGAAGCAGGTGGCTATTTCCCTGTGGAAGCTGGCAGCACTAGTGATATCAGTTTCATACCATTCTGAGGTTGAATAATCCAATGCTGGGGCCATGACTGTGCAGGTTTACAAGGCAATTAACACTGTGATCTACCCACAGATGGTTGGCAGAAGCAAAATTCCAGAAATAATAGTTGGATTTCAGAGGATGGAATGTCTGAACTGTGCAGGGGCCATCAATGTCACTCACATCCCATGTCCCAATACTTTCTAACAAAAATGGGTAAGTGAATATGTGAACCAAAAAGGTTACTTGATTTTTCAAGGCTTAGCAGATCATAAAGGCAGATTCATGAATACCAGTTTGGGAAACACTAGAAAGTTTCATGATGGCAGGGTGTTAAGATCAAGATTGTACTTGAAAGGAGAAGAAGGAACTCTATTCCCCAGAAATGACATGGTTCTGTATGGTGTATTTGTCCTGTTATTTTGAGGATCCCACATACCTGCTCCCAACTTGGCTCATGAAATTATAAAACATTAAGGATCCTGGGAAAAAGACAATTCAGTGACAAACTCGGTAGCTGCAGAATGGTGGTGGAGTATGTGTTTGGAAGGCTGAAATCTTGTTGGCATTGTCTACACATCCATCTGGATGCCTGTGTGGACAACACCAATTGCATCATCATCACTTGCTGCACACTCCATAAAGTTTGTGAGGGTAAAAAGGAGTGCTACCATCCAGAGCGGGCTCAGTATTAGTCTGGTCAGGGCCGGCTCTAGGCACCAGCCCTCCAAGCATGTGTTTGGGGCGGCACTCTCTAAGGGGTGGCACTCTGGGAGTGGCAGCAGCAGCAGGACACCTCCTCCCTCCGTCCCCGGCTCCTCACACATTCTGGGAGCCCCTTTTCCTGCTGCCGCAGCCCGGGCTTGGCTTCCGCTCCAGCCCCGGCTCCTCACACGCTCCAGGAGCTCCTCACACAGCTGAGCCCGGGCTGCGGCAGCGGGGAGAGGGGCTCCCAGAGTACGTGAGAAGCTGGGGAGAGAGAGAGGGAGGCAAGGTCCCCTGGAGCCGAGCCCGGGCTGCGGTGGTGGAGAGAAGGACTCCCAGAGTCAGGGCTGCCCAGGTGGGGGGGGGGGCAGTGGGGCAATTTTCCCCAGGCTCTGGGCCCCGCAGGGTATGTCGGAGGCTCCCCCCGCCTCTGTCTTCCCCCATCCCCCAGTGTCTCAACTGGTGAGGGGGCGGGGCTGCCAGCTGCAGCCAAGCGGCGGGAACTCAGGCCCCGCCAGGACCGGCGCCAGCGTTTTTGGCACCCTAGGCGCATGGTCATTTCGCCACCCCGTGCGCTGCTCCCGCGGCTCCGGTGGACCTGCTGCAGGTGTTCCTGTGGAGGGTCTGCTGGTCCCATGGCTCTGGTGGAGCTGCTGCATGCCTGCGGCAGCTCCACCAGAGCCACGGGACCAGCGGACCCTCCGCAGGCACATCTGTGGCAGGTCCACCAGAGCCACCTGCCACCCCCCAGCAAAATGCCACCCCCCAATAATCCTGGTGCCCTAGGCGATTGCCTAAGTCACCTAAATGGAAGCGCCGGCCCTGGGCCCCACTGGAGACACCACACCGCTGCAGCGCTGTCGGGGAGAGGGGGTAAGCAGCATGGTAAGGGGCCGGGGCTGGAGCCGGGCACCCCTCAACCCCATCCCCCCCAGCCCTGACCCCCAGCTCTGAGCCCAGCCCCTCTGAGCTGGGCACGCCCGACCCCATTCCCCAAGCCCTGACCCCCAGCTCCGAGCCCAGCCCCTCTGAGCTGGGCATCCCTGACCCCATCCCCCCAGCCCTAACCCCCAGCTCTGAGCCCAGCCCCTCTGAGCTGGGCACCACCCCCAAACCCATCCTCCCCACCCAGCCCTGACTCCCAGCTCCGAGCCCAGCCCCTCTGAGCTGGGCATCCCCTGACCCCATCCCCCCTGGCCCAGACCTCTGGCTCTGAGCCCAGCCCCTCCGAGCTGGACACCCCCCACGGCCCTGACCCCCAGCTCTGAGCCCAGCCCCTCTGAGCCGGACAACCCCCGACCCCATCTCCCCACAGTCCTGAGCCCAGCCCCTGTGAGCCGGGCACCCCTCAACCCACAGCCCAGCTCCCCACCCAGCCCTGGGCAACAGCAGCACCACCTCCAGGCAGTGACAGCCGATTGGCCCCAACCATCACATCACCGACTAACAGCCCATTATGTAACTGCAAATGTAGACATACCAGTAAAGCATTTAATGTTTTTAAATAATGTATTTGGGGTATTTTCAAAGTTTACAAATTAATTTTTGAATGTATTTCACTAGTTATTTTTTACATTTCCAAATACATGTTACTATAGTATTGCAACTTTTTTTTATGAAAGGGGCCCCTGAAATTGTATTGCCCCAGGCCCCATGCACCCTCTGGACGGCCCTGCCCAGAGTGTGTGAGGAGCCGAGAAGGGAGGGAAACGGGTCCCCTGGAGCCGAGCCCTGGCTGCGGTGGCGGTGAGAGGGCTCCCGGAGTGTGTGAGGAGGTGAGCAGCCGGCTGGGCTCGTCGGTGCTGAGCAGATAGCCCTGCAGCCAGAGATCCTCATCTTCCCTCCCACCAGGGCTGGGCCAGGGGGCTCTCCAGGTCCTTGGCCACCAGCATGTCGGGGGTGAGGGCGGTGGCACGAACTGATCCACTTCGGCCACCAGCAGCGCCGCGACGCCCAGAGAGGGGACCATGTTCTCCGCACCGCCCCGCAGCTGAACCGCCACCTGGAAGTACTCCCACTCCACGCCACCCAGCAGCTCCACCCGCATGGGGACAGAGTCGCAGTTGGGCCAGGGCTCGGCTGCAGTGTGCTGGGTAGCAGATCCCACGTTTGGGGGGGAGCCCAGTGCTGGGGCAGCAGGGGGTGTGAGTGGGGGGGCACTGGTGGGCAGGAGGGGGAGCTCTTGTCTGTGTCTGGGGGGGGGCAGCCAAAAATTTTTTTCTTGGGGCAGCAAAAAACCTAGGGCTGGCCCTGAGTCTGGTTCATAAACTCTGTATAGGCAGCTGGATCCCATCCACATGTGCACTGGTCCTAGTTCCCAGCAATCAAGGGATGCCATATCTGTACATATCTTGGCACAGAAGGGAGACAGAGGGTGACATTTGCCTATGCTGAGGGACTTTCGCACCCTCTGCAGCTGTTGGAAAAGCACATGAGGGAACATTGGCACATAGTTGTGAGGCTACATAGCTTTGTCAGGGTTTTATTCTTCAGAATCCAACAGTCATTAACCATTCATTCCTGTGACAATTCAACTATTATAGACAATTATAACAAGGAACCTCCACTGGGTTATCACCGTAAGGTTGACTTTGTGCTGTGCATGGAGGTGGCTAAGCTGTAATGCTTTATGCAATGTTTTCATTTTAAATGTTAACACTTGTTTATAAACCTCTATTAGCAGCAGCACTCAAGCACTCTGAACCTTATAAACACTGGATTTGGGCTGGATGTGCACATTTTTTTAACAGTTCATTGTCAGTGATGCTAACTGCACTTTGCAGCTGTTATGAAGCACTAATCCCAAGTTTAAAACTGGTCAAGATTGGGGAAAGGGGGAAGAAGAAGGCTGCTTAA
The DNA here is from genome assembly GCF_003597395.2 of Chelonoidis abingdonii. NCBI lineage: Eukaryota > Metazoa > Chordata > Testudines > Testudinidae > Chelonoidis > Chelonoidis abingdonii. Next base: position 63,016,037 of record NC_133769.1, on the reverse strand, counting down.
TCACTGGGTAGTGGCTGGTCTAAACTGCTGCTTTCATTACATTTAATTTTTTTTTACATGTGAAGCAAGACATAAAGATATTTACCTACCCATTTTTCTGTGTTGGGAGTTATCTGCATGTAGCAATACTTTCTATAAGCACATAACACTAACTGCACTTTCCCCATCCTTCCTATGAATCCTTGGGACTTCAGATATTTTAACCTGGGCAGTGGGGTTGTGATAGCATCAGACAGTTACACCATTGCAATTCATGTGCTGTGAATTGTGGAGGCCCAATCCCAAATCAGAAAACATCTTATGTTCATCATACTTGGGAAGTAAGGGTCCACACAACACTCAAAGAAATAACAGCATTTATTGAACATACTACAGAATGTATAACTGAAACATTTTAAAAAGGCAATGTAGATAAACAAACATAACAAGACTGAATCTGTGAACAATGGCCAAATGTTAATGTCTCTGCACCCATGTCCTTGCCCTCTGTAATGTTTAGTTTTGATATTTCCATTATTATGTTTAGATGCAAAATTTAAAAAACAGTATAAGCCCAAGGTTCAGTCCTTGATTCAGTTGAATCAGTTGGCAGATGAAATTCAATGTTGATAATTGAAAAGTAATGCACATTGGAAAACATAATCCCAATTATACATATAAAATGATGAGATCTAAAATAGCTATTACCACTCAAGAAAGATCTTGGAGTCATAGTACACAGTTCTCTGAAAACATCCACTCAATATGCAGCAGCAGTGAAAAAAAAAATAAGAGAAGGTTGGGAATCATTAAGAAAGGGATAGATAAACTAAAACAGAAAATATCAAATTTCCTCTATATAAATCCATAGTGCGCTCACTTCTTGAATACTGCATGCAGATGTTGTCACCCCAACTTAAAAAAGATATTTTGGAATTGGAAAAGGTTCAGAAAAGGGCAACAAAAATGATTAGGGGTATGGAATGGCTGCCATATGCCACTTGGAAAAGAGATGGCTAAGCTAGGATATGATAGAAAGCTATAAAATCATGACTGATGTGGAAAAAGTAAATATGGAAGTGTTATTTACCCCTTCTCATAACACAAGAACTAGGGGTCACCAAATGAAATTAATAGGCTGGATGTTTAAAACAAACAAAAGGAAGTATTTTTTCATACAATGCACGGTCAACCTGTGGAACTCCTTGCCAAAGGATGTTGTGAAGGCCAAGATCATAACAAGGTTCAAAAAAGAACTAAATAAATTAATGGAGGATAGATTCATCAATGGCTATTAGCCAGGATGGGCAGGAATGGTGTCCCTACAAGCCTCTGTTTGCCAGAAGCTGGGAATGAGTGTCAGGGGATGGATCACTTGATGATTACTTGTTCTTTTAATGCCCTCTGGGGTACCTGGCATGGTCCCCTGTTGGAAGGCAGGATACTGGGCTAAATGGACCTTTGGTCTGACCCAGTATAGCCATCCTTATGTTCAGTTACAGGTAGTGATGAAATTCAAAATGTATTATATGATAAAACTAAAGCAAGCATGTATAAAAGAATGTACAGCAGAACAACTTAACTCTACTTTTATACTCACATTCCTAAAATGAAATAACATGAGGGAATGATCAGTCTCTTGATGAAGGAATCAGTGTATGATCCTTCCGTTAAGCTGTGTATGATGATGTATGGAGCTCCCCTTAAATTGGAAGCTACCCTATTTATATCATAATAATCTAATTAACAGTAAATCCACTTTTTACCATATCTAATCTTCTGCTACTATTAATTAAACTTCTGCACCCCAAAACTCAAATAACTTCTACTTTTTATTGGGTATTAATATCAAACATAATTCTTATCATCATTTGCATCAATGCAAATTCTGCAATTACCAATATTCCAAAACATCCAAAAATTCTCCTCCAGCACTTGCTAAAACCAGTTAAAACAAAAACATATTTACTACATGACCCAAATTTATGCCTTGAGTCACTTTTATTAATACATCTTATTCACACATAACAACAAACTTAACTTTATCTAATACAAAGCATACACTTTAGGACTAAAAGCCTGCTCTCTACTTTCATTTCAACACATTTTCAATTAGCATAAGCAAATGTTATCCTCATGGTCTACACCTCCCTCTGACAAGGGGAGAGCAACTAGGAGAAAAATTGTCCTTGGGGACAACTGGGGACATCTCTTATGCAGGGTTTGGTGGGTGGCCATTTGGGGACTCCCATAGGCTCATTGTTCCCCTCATGGCTAGTCAGGGGGCTCTTCCTGCAAGGTGTTCTGAATACCAGTGAAGGGTGTGGTCCCAGGAATCCTCTAGGCTTGTCCCAGTCACTCAAGGGGGTTGGGTCCTCTGCCTCAGCAGCATCCTGGGCAGCGGCCGAAGGAGAGGAGTAGGAGGTGGTGGTGGTGCCAGTTCACAGAGTGGTGCCAGGCCCACATCAGCATGTGGAGCCCAAACACATTCAGTCACCAGCTCCATGAGCCTCTCCCTCAGGGAATGCTCCCTCTTCCTGTGGGGATGCTCCCATTCCATGAGGCATTTCTCCTACTCCAAGAACAGATTCATCAGTGTCTCTACCTGCTGAAGAGCCTGAACTGAGCATGCCCCAAGGAATTCAAACTGCTCATGATTCCTCCTTGTGGAAAGGGCATGTACAACAATCTCTTCCAGACCGACTGTTGGAGTCTTTTGCCCTCCAGTTCAGGAGCCTCAGGTACTTGATGTATTCATGGCACTGGACTTGAGTCCATTGATTGCCATCTGCTCCAGCCTCTGAAATTTCGTGGGTGAGGTCAATGCTCATGCCACTTCAAGAGAAGTTGTGGAGGATGGCGTACTCTGACCACATATTGATCAGACCCTGGGTGTGGTCAGCAGGCCAGATGACTGGTCTAAGAGCAGGAGTCAAGTTCACCTGTACTGATCAAAACAGTACAGTGGAAAGCTGTTCTGTTGTGGTCCCTGCAGTTTACTACTATCAGTGAAAATGGGGGACAGGGACTTTTATAAACTGTGTAAGGGTCAGGCAGAAAAGCATTCCATGCATTGTGAGACACAGGGGGAGGACTATTGAAACTTGGTAGCCACCTTTTGCCCCCTATCCACATTGCACACTGGCACAGATAGGGCCATGCCACAGCCTTAGGCATGTACTTACTCACTCCCTTCAGGTGTACTAGCTTATTTACTCTCTACTCATGTTGCAACTAGGGTTGCCAATCCTCCCGGATTGGCTGGGAGTTTCCTGGAATCAGAATCAGTTTCCTGGTGGCTATTGAAACCAATCTGGGAGATTTTAATAGGTCGCTCAAATCCGGTCGGCAGTGCAGTGGGGGTAAAGCAGGCTCTCTATCTGCCATGGCTCTGCACAGCTCCTAGAAGAAACCAGCATGTCCGACTCCTAGATGCAGGAATGGCCAGGGGGTCTCTGCGCACTACCCCCACCCTGAGCACCAGCTCCACAGCTCCCATTGGCCAGGAACTGTGGTAAGTGCTGCCTCACCAGAGCCCACACCCCAAACCCCCTCCTGTACCCCAACCCCATGCCCCAGGCTCAGACTAGAGCCCCCTCCCACACTTCAAACCCCTCAGGCCCCCCCAGCCCAGAGCCTGCACCCCAACCCCCTGCCTCAGCCCTGTGAAAGTGAGTGAAGCGGGGGGAGAGTAAGCGATGGAGGAAGGAGTGATGGAGTGAATGGGGATGGGGCCTCAGAGAACGGGCGGGGCAGGGCCTCAGAGAAGGAGCAGGGCAAAGGGGTTTGGGTTTGTGAAATTAGACAGTTGGCAGCCCTAGCTGAGACACGTGCTTCTGGAGTTTGGATGTGGGCAATATGAGGTTTAAGGTACAACCACACACATGGAGACATCACATACAGTTGCCAGTGTAGACTTACCCAAAGAAGTGGATGATTACTTTTCATGTATCAGTCAGCTCCTCTCTTCACTTCATTAGCATGGTCCAGCTTCACATAGGGCAGCAGGCTTAAAACAGGTGGAGTTGGCTGCTACAACTATCTTCATAGCCCCTGGTGCAGGAGGTGGAGAGGGATATGTTGGGGAAAGAGTGCTTTGAACCCATTATCACCTGCTAATGTATGATCCTTTGAGATACCTACACTATGCCTGAAGTTAGAGCAGTCTTCAGGCTGCTTTAACTGGAATCAGGGGTGGGGCAGAGAATGATAAGTGGTTTCTTGATGGTACCTCTCCAGCAATAGCTGGATGCAGCACAGAACCTGCTCTATACCTGAAGTTTGAAATCTAAATCAGGGACAACACCTTCATTCAAATAACGGGATTTCAGATTAAAGGAATGTGAATTCAGATAAACTTACATTGCACATGATCAGTCCTAAGCAAACTCTTCCAATGGTCACCAAGATGCAAGCAGCCATAGCTTTTCTTTAGGCTTTCTAAATCATTTGTCTGACCAATGCATCTGGCATTTATGTTGTCCTCACAGGCACTGTAATGGTTCTGTCTTTCTCTTATAAATCCTTTATAAGCCTTTTACCGCTTATATACGGTTTCCTGAAGATATAGAAGACACACGTCTTGGCTTCTCTTTATTTATATCAGCTGCTTCCAGCCAGGACTGACCAGGGATGGGGGCAAAATGGGCAGTGTGCCTTCAGCGCCCTGAGAGGCTTCCAAAACTGAGTGGCACTGCTACCCAGCATCCAAGTGGAAATGCTCAGAGTGGGGAGCCACTTCCAGATCCATGGGACAAGTGCTTCCATGGTGATAAAATGTGGTATAGGCTCTTACTGCAATGTCCTCTTGCCCCACCCTGTCACACCCACGCAGAGCCTCCCCATTTTAGAAAACTAGGGGACTCCGTTCAGAGATAGTATTCCCTTTGCAGTGAGGCTTGCACAAGTCATGGTTAACACTGAAATACAGTAGTTGTTTTTTAATGCCACCAAGATCTTGACAAAAATGAGATCATTCTAAAATATATATGATCCCTTCCCAGTACCATGGTAAAGAATTATTGTTCTTGAGAAAAGAAAAGTGCTTTTTTCATACTTTAGTCCTCTTATACTAGATCAGCATTGGTGGGTGGTTTGAGTACTAAGATTGTGTTAGCCTATTTCTAACATATTTTATCATTATGTATCTTCTGTGCTTAGAGACTTTGAGTGAAAATAAAATGGGTATATCATGGAAACTTAAATAATTGGACACATATCTACAGTTTGATATACTCTAGAATTGTGCAGATTTCACCGTCAAATGCAATATAAGGAAGATGGGATGAATATTAGGAACTGGCTAAAATTATGTATTAATCAGAAACATCAGATTTATGAAATCTTGGTAGAATTTAAAATATGGGTACACACATGTAAATTGAAATTTATAATCTGAGGGAGAATTCTTAATTCTCCATAATTTGGGAAACTGTGGCAGTGAATTGTTCTTAAAAGTCCCTTGGCAGCCTTTCACACAGAGAAAAGAGATGTCTGGAAGAAATCTGAATGATGGCAAACAAGCAGCTCTGTGCTTGCTTGGAAAAAACTTGCCAACTCATTGTCTATCACCAATTAGTGTCAGAATGAACAGAAAGCTTGAAAGCTGTCAATAGTTATACCTGGAGATATTGAAGTGCAGTAGTCATGTCTGAGAGAATGTCTGGGAGGGAGCAAGATTTCAATGAAATTCGATAAAATACAATGAAATTCCTATATTAACTGTAATGAAGCTCTCCCTAGACTCAGAAGCTTGTTGAGCTCTTTAAAGCAGATAATGTGTTTGCCAGCTGGGTGTTTTTTTCTTTTTCCTCCAGAGCTCTCATGGGTTTATTAGTGAACACATGTGTTATCAGGAGAGGGGAACTGGGGGAAAGATTTCAAATTCATGGAAAAACCAATTCCTTTTAAAACCAGTGGAATGAAAATAACTTCAACATTTAAAAAAAAATCACATTTCCCCCCCCATTTTCCAACAAGATCTATTTAGGCTGAGAGCTGTTACTAGATCCTTTTCCCTCCTGCCATGCACACCCTTGAATTGGTCTAATATCCACCTTACTAATCAGGGAACCATCCATTAAAGTGGCAGATATAACCCTTGCTATAGTTCCCAGTCCTGTCAGCATTCACATTAAAAATTTACCAAGCAGGAAAATACAAAAGGAGACTAAATGGAGCAGGCTGGCTGTCATTTCAAAATGCAACATGCAGGAATCCAAGCTTAGAACTTGAATGCTAGTACACTGCAGGGAGATAGACCCAGCTCTGGAAAGTACACTGAGTCATTCTACCATGATCTCTTTGGCCAGTACAGGATTGGTGTCTGAAAGAATGGTGTCTGTGTCCAGTGCTCATTGGACAGAGCAGGCATATATCATCATGAGGCTGCATGGGTGAAAAAATAAAGAGTGAGACCTGGATATGAAAGTCAGAACTTAATATAAATAGGAAACTAAGTATCCAAACAAGTTATCTTTTAGTATACTTTACCTACAAAGTGGAATTTATTTGTTCTCTAAAATAGTTTACTAAACTTTTTCAAGATATTCAGTAGCACAGAAATGTTACTAAGTTGTTTCAGTTTCCAGTATTGTACTTTATGTTGTACTACTGTTTTGATCATTTCAAAAGCAGAATATGTTAATATCCAGTGTTATATTCAGCTTAGAAAGAGGGGGAAACAGTTCCCCAAATCATTTTTTCTTTTACAATAGAGCATCCTATTGTATTGTTCAAATCCAAATCTTTGGGTAGGTAGGGCAATAGTATGTGTGTGGGTGGTTTGCATGTCTTCTGAGTGGCACGAATGAATATGTTAACAGAAGTACTAATTAATACTCAGGCACATTTCAAAGTAAATAACTTGATGTACAGACATTCGGTAATGGCTTTTGCTCACGAAACAAGGTGTATTATGGGAAGAACAGATAATGCAGGTGTTACTTCAATCGTCATGAAATTGTGTGGTTGTGCTGTGAACTGAAACATGTGCAATCACTTTCCAAGCTCATCTTCATTTTAAATGATTAATACAACAACAGTTGGGCTATTTTCTTGATGAAGTTTCATAATTTATTTTCTGAAAAAGCAAATTAGGCAAATTCTCCATTATACCTATTACCTGGCCAACCTGCCCACCAAAAACAAACAAACAAAACAAAACAAACAACCTCCCCCAAACCTGAAGAGATGTCAGCGGTATGTAGATGGATGGGCTTAAAAAAGTGTTGTTACGGCACGTTCTTAAAAATATCAGCAGTCTACATGCCGTTTTTGACAGGAAGTAGAAACTCACATTCAATAATGAATGTCTCCTTGTCTTTATTGCAACTACTACTGTTAGTTAATTTGTTCATGTATGATTACTAGCACTCCCTTAATTTACTTTGTGACCTGCATTTCTGTGGGAGCCCCTTACTGAGAACTCCCCTGAAAACAAACCTTCCTAACTTTTTATAAGGTCACCACCGATTGTGACACTCAGTACCATTATGTTCATCCTTTTTACAAGACTGTGATAAATTTTGTACAAAGTATGCCTTGTGAGGGATCATTTGAAAACTTATGATTTTCTGAACATCATTGTCCAGGTAAAATATGCAACACTGGATGTGAAGTTATAAAACTCTACTGTATAAGACGTTCAAAATTTAGAAAAGCAGACACAAAACATTTCCTCAGAGACAAAAGACAAACTGACACCTCAGGCAGATGTAAACATAATCAAATGGATAATCACCTGGTTAAGTCACCATTCTTTGGCAGGAAGAAGGGTGTGAGCAAGAAATTTACATCTTGGCAATGGAACAGCTGGATATTCCTGTGCAAACAGGCTGGCTGCTGCCTGAACCCTAGCTTGAGATGATTCTGAAGAGGAGGAAGAGATATAGAAATGAGGAACAGAGTCCCCAGACTATCTGTTTGGGGAACTTCATTTGAGATAATCAATCATTTTTTATTAGTGAAATGATGGACTTCATATGAGCTTGTATTGTGTAGGAGAGTACCGGGCAGTACAAGATACACATTTTTAGAAACAAGTCTGGGACTAGGAATTTGCTGATGCTTATCTGTAACATAATTCATGGGTGGCTGGTTGGCTAGCTAGAGCACTCATACAGTATAAATTGTGGTAAATTTCATGCTGGAAGCTGTGAATTGGCAGACCAGGAGTGGTTGCTCTCACAGTGAAGCAGCATAAAAGGCACCCCAGGTTGAAGAATTGAGGGGACACAGCCATTCAAAAGTCCAGATTGTATCCAGATTGTAATGTCAGACTCCTCATTGTGATATCTGAGCACCTTCTATGGAAAGTGAACATAAACTGAACAAAGACAGACAAAGGAGTAGAGCAATATGATCCTTAGTGCTTTGAAAAGTGATGCTAGCACAGAGGGGTTTTGAGATAAAATATTTTAATTAGATTTTTGATAGTCACAGTATACACATCAATAAATCTATGAACAATGCCAGGATATGAAAAACAAGGTAATGCACATTAAATCAAACACTGGTCTGCAATAGACATCAATGCAAAATATTCATGAGACAGGATATGTGGCTATGAGATGGTGGCATATTTGATGTAGACAGGTACATAATTATTAAAATAAACTTCCAGTTATCCGAAGAACTCAGGGGGCTTTACAAGTATTTAAGTCTAAGCAACCCCATTATGTAGGTAATATATTCACTTTATGCATGTGGCAAATTGAGGCAGAGAGGTTATGGGCCTTATCAAAATCCCTAAGTTTTGTAATTTTAAATATATATATTTATATAGTAGGCTGCTAACTCACTACGGACCTGATGAAATTTTCTCACAAAGCGAAAGGTCTATGTTTTAGTAAGTAGGTGCAAGAAGGAAAAAGACCTAGGAGTATGTATATCAGTAGTTTATTACTTAAAAGCCAACACTGTACTCAATGCTTAATAAGAAAACTTAGTTTCTGCCCAGAGACTGTTACATTTCAAAAAGAAAACATGAGACCCATAGTATGGTGCTAACATATTACATGCTGACCAGTGGCTCAGAGGGTTTAGAGTTTGCTTGTCTAAAAAGTCAGCATTTCAGGTCATCTCTATCCACAAGTACAATGAGCTCTGAATAACACAAACAAAACATAATCTTGTTTTGCTTTTTTCCTCCGCAGCACACAAAAGGAAAGGCTTTCTTGCTGTGTCTGTAAAGAATCAAGAAAGAAAAGGTGGTCAAATGCACTGGAACACAGGTTAATAACTGCTGACCACCGACCAACAACTGGAAACTGTGACAGCTGAAAAATCTCTTCCCACAACAGTGCGGCATCATAGCCCAGGGCTGCATAGACAGATGGTATAACTGGTATAAGATTCAACATTCTAGAAGAGGGATTTTTGTTTTAAAGATATCCTTTGCCAGGAAACTGTCCTTCTATCCCTCATTTCTCTAGAAATAGTAGGTTTTGCAAGTGTAGCAGTTCAACAAAGCAGCTCTGCTGTGGAACTCATGGTAACGTCATAGAGTATGTAGCATTTCCCCAAGGAGGTAGCTTATTAACTGCAGGTGCTCCCTCCGGTAGCAGCTCACTAGATTTCTGAAATAACCCAAGGGAAACAAAGTGCTTGAGTTGTTGTCATAAACAGATAGCTAAGGGTTAATGTTTCTTTTACCTGTAAAGGGTTAACAAAGGGAACCAAACACCTGACCAGAGGACCAATCAGGAAACCGGATTTTTCAAAGTGAGGGAGGGAACTTCTGGGTGTGTTTTGTCTTTGTTCTGCCTGGTTGTTTTCTCTCGGCTATGAGGGAAGAGCTTTTTTTTTCTATCTCCAAGCTTCTTTCTACCCTTCTGTTCCCAAGTTGTGAGTACAAAAGGAAAAGCAATAGGTTTATATTGTATTTTGTATTTACATGTGTGGAGTTGCTGGAATGTTTAAATTGGATATCTTTTTGAATAAGGCTGATTATTCATATTTTCTTTTAAGCAATAGCCCTGTGTTATGTCATCTTGATGCAGTGATCATGTCATGTGTTTTTTCTTTCTTTTTTATATAAAGCTTTCTTTTTAAAACTTGTTGGATTTTCTTTTCCTAGTTAAGGCAAGGGGATAGGAATCTCTGTGCCAGGAGTACTGTCTCTCTCAGGGAAAGACTGGGAGGGGGGAGAAGAAGGAGGGGGGAAGGTAAATCGTCCTCTCTGTTTTGTGTTTCAAGGGATTGAAGCAGGGAAATCTCCTAGTATCCCCAGGGCGGGAAAATCTGGGAGGAAGTAAAGAGCAGGAAGGGAAGTGGGTTATTTCCCTTTGTTGGAGGCTCAGGGCATCTGAGTCTTGGGGGTCCCCCAGGGAAAGGTTTGGGGAGACCAGAGAGTTTATCAGGTACTCAGAATCCTGATTGGTGGCAGCGAGATAAGATCCAAGCTGGTAATTAAGCTTGGAGGTACATGCTAAGCACCCAGATTTTGGACGCTAAGGTCCAGATTTGGGACAGAGGCTTATTACAGTTGTCTTCCTTTTTCTGGGAAGATTTGTGTAGAGCTAAACATTACATATAATTAGCTCACGAATTTGGAGCTAAATGGGGAAAGAATCAACTTAGGAAATTAAAGGAATATTTCAGCCTGACTAATACAGTGAGCGTAAGATTCTAAAAATACATCTCTTTATTAAATATAGGAACACATACACAACCTGTCCTGGAAAGTCTATTTTCCATCTTTCATTTACTGTACTAGCAAGTTCCATTTTGTATATTAGAATTGGTTTGTTGCAGATGAGACCTTCCCCTCCCTGGCAAAACTGGCTTATCTTCAGTTTGATTTATGATTAAAACTCTTCAGCGTTTTCCATTTACCAGCTCTGAAAAGTCTGCTCTTAGCATCGAAGTGAAAGGAGAGAGCGAGAGGAAGACTGTAGCATGAAGAGGTCTTTTGCAAGTGTTTGGGTTAAGAGAGCTGTGAACCAAACTGAAAAGAAAAAAACACTGGTAATGGTGGTGCTAGGGTTGAGGTTTTTTGAATGTGACATTATTATGGCTTGCCAGAAGGAGAATGGAACTCATGTGTCTTAGGGGACTGTCCCAGAAGATTTATCAAGTATGACAAGTCACCCTAAAGAGAAAAGTCTGCCTTCTCATTATGAGGGAAAGTCAGCTAAAATGAAAGTATTTGGGGCCACTTAACTGAAACAGTTAACTATCTCTTTTTGTTTGCCTATTTTAAAATGTAGAAAGAAGATAAAAAGAAGACATTCACTTATGAGGTGACATAAAGCCTGTGTTTCTTCATCTCAATCCACAGGAAACTCTAATGATAAATTCTGTGGTTTATACACACAGTACAATTCTGTAATTATCTGATGATTTGAAGAAGTGACATTTAAACAGCGTGTTCCATGATGTAAATATGTGCTTCTAACACATGTAGGACATATGTGTACCACATCTGGGGTCTTTATTGATGGCACATAAAATACCTTAATTTTCAAATGGGCGCAGATACATATGCAGAGGAGTTATCAATGTGAAACTGCAGAAGTATGTGAAATATAAAATTTATCACACGGTCTCACAATTTATGAAGCAAACCAGACCACTTCACTGGCCTTCTGCATACTTATCCAGCTGCCACAAGTTACTTCTAATATGTTAAGACTGATCAGATTTAAACAACTGCCTGAGAAACGTTTCTTTTCCCCACTGGCCTGAGACTCAGGATCAATATACAGTGCTATACCAGTGACAGGTTTGACATCTTCTATCCTGCAGTTTTGCAAGCCTACAAATAGAAATATTATACTATTGACCATACGGATTCTTAAAGTTCCAGTGGACCTTCTTAGGTATAGAAAACTCTCTCTTAGGTCACACTTCGAAGTCTAATATTTCTCTGCCTTCCAAAATACAAGCAAGTCTGTGTCCCACTTGGAAACTGGGAATATTCCCTTCCCAATGGTATAAATCTATTTCTATCCTTTCAGTGTTCATAGATATAAAAAAATCATTCCCTTAAGAAAGAAAAGTTGTCACTAGCCTAATACCCACAACTGAATCCCTACTATACCAGATCTTGCATAATTGTTATTTGGAGAGAAGGAAGAAGGGAATGTTATTGTGGAAGGTTGATTTTTTTTTTAAAGATAAGTCCCCAAAAAATGTTTTAGCAGCCAGAAGATGGTGAGATAGTCAAAGATAACTGATTGCCATATTTGGGGTTGGAAAGGAATTTTCCTCCAGGGCAGATTGGCAGAGGCCCTGGAGGTTTTTCGCCTCCCTCTGCAGCATGGGGCACAGGTCACTTGCTGGAGGATTCTCTGCAGCTTGAGGTCTTTAAACCACAATTTGAGGACTTCAATAACTCAGACATAGGTTAGGGGGTTGTTATAGAAGTGGATGGGTGAGATTCTGTGGCCTGCCTTGTGCAGGAGGTTAGACTAGATGATCATAATGGTCCCTTCTGACCTTAAAGTCTATAAGTCTATGAGCCTATGAGTTGGAAGAGCCATGTGATAAATTGTGGAACCATGTGATAAAATCCAGAGCCATACAACAAATATATTTATAACACATTTCTGTGATGTATTACGTTGCTCTGTAACTGTCACATTGATAGCAGTTCTCACATGTGGTATAATGCTAACCTTAAGCATTCCAACATCATGAGACAGGCTGAAAAATCATGACATTTTAGAAAACATACATTTTGGATTCTTTTTACTTGATTTTTTTGATTCTCTATGGAACACTTAGAATGACTTTAAGCTTTACTCTGAAACTACAAGGGCTAATAAGTTTTTTAATGTGAGAATCTCAGCTTTCATTTTTTAGCACTTGACTTTGGGAGATGGGAAAGACACAAACCATCACAATAGTTGGCAACTATTAGATTAATAGCACTAGATATGACCCTGCAGATCCTACTTGCAGACACAAAATTACATGGGAAATTCTGATACAATTGGAAGATAGCTCAATTAAAGTTACATGATTCGCAGACCAACTTTCTATACTGATGCAACTGAAAGGATATGTATTGTATAGACTGACACAGAAATGGCATTCATTTCCTTTCTAAACTAATATCTACTGATTAAATGCCCAATCCTGTTCCAGTGTAGGTCTGGTAAAGTTCCCATTGACAATAGGACCATCATTAGTGGATTGACACTAACGGACAGTTAAAATCAATTGCACTCAATTTTAAGCAATTTTAATTTCAATTTGTTTAAAAATGAGTGGCTGCTAATGTTTCCTTCAGTTAATAGAACCCTTCAAAATTAATTATAGAAATGATCTCAGATATCCTTTATATTCAACTTCAAAAGCAATCCTTTGAAAAGAGGGTGGGACAAATAATAGTGTCAACTGGATTTCAATAATGCTGGTAGGTAGTGTATAGATTCCATGGTGACATGGTGTATTGGTCTCTGGAGGGATAGCATTATAATATTGATAGTGAAATAGGGAATAGAGAATAAATTGCATAATATTCAGGTCATATTTGCCTGTAAATTATGATGACCTGATTTTCAGAGGTGCTGAGGGCCCACCGCTTCCATTAGTGATTTGTCACCCACAGTAGCTGATAAATTTGATTCAGCTCTTGTTACAAGTGTATCAATACTGTGGACTTTTTGTTTGCCTTGGGGGAGGGAGCCAGTGGGTCTCCGTGCACTGCCCGCACCTGCAAGTGCTGCCCCCGCAGCTCCCATTGGCCGGATGCCAGCTAATGGGAGCTGCAGGGATGGTGCTGGAAGTGGGGGCAGCACATGGAGCCACCTTGAGACCCCTTCCCCTTCCCTCAGAGGCCACAGAGATGTGCCAGCAGCCAGCCACTTCTGGGAGTGGCGTGGGGCCAGGGGAGGCAGGGAACCTGTCTGAGCTCTTCTGCATCACCGGACTTTTAGCAGCCTGGAGATCACGATCGACTGGCAGAGGCTCCAGGATCAACTAGTCAATTGCAATTGATGGGTTGGTAACTACTGGAGTATATTAACACTATGTCTGTTATGTGCCGATATCAGATTGTTCTCAATTCAAAGGAAAAAGGTCTCTCCATACATTGCCTAAGTTTTACATGACAGAACATTTAGAGATACATCACTAGCATTTCATGAAAATGTATCATCTTACTGTCATTTTCTGTGTTACTTTTATGTCTTCTGGTTCATTACAACTGATTAACACAGGGAGTGTCCAAACTAAAGGACAAATTCTGCCCCCATCCTTGACTTCAACAAGCCCCCTAACCACAGAGGAAGTGAATTTGTGCTGTTGTGAGTGGGAAGGAGGAGTATCCCTGACACACCACATCTCTGTGGCATTTCACTGCACCTTAATGCCTGGATAGAATTTTGGAAGCAAACTAAAGTAGAGCAGAGAGCTGATAGACAAGTGACTGCACAGCTCCAATGGCATTCTTTCCTCTGGAGCAATAAAGCAGTTTCAGGGGTTTTGCAACTGTAAACCTACAGTAACTGCTCCATAGTTTACACTCGCTGTTGCTCTGCAATCTGCAGAGCAGGAATTCCTTACCCAGCCAACTGGCAAATATTTGCCATGCAGCACTTGTACTTTGGCTGTGCACTATGCATTATTTGGCTACAAACATATGTTGGGGTGGCCAAATTTTAGCTTCTGAGCTGCATGTGGCTTTTTACAGTTAAAGTGTGGCTCTTGGAGGCCCCCACGACCTCCTCCACTCCCAGTTTTGCTTGCAGTCGAGTGGTGGAGCTAGAGGCTTCTGACAGAGACGACTGGTGCCTGCTGAGAGCAGGGGAACACAATTTAAAGGTTCACCCCCCCCAACAGCTTGCGTCATGCTTCCCCAAGCACATACACCCCTGTTACCCTCAGCGATCCCTTCCTGCAGCTCCCAGGTGTTAGCTCTGCGTGGAGAAGCAGCAGCAAACAGTTGGGAGCTGCAGGGAGGGGCCATTGCTTTAGCTCTGCAGCTGTTTGCCACTGACTTTCCCTATGGCTGCAGCTCCCAGATTGCCAGCTCCAGCAGCTGCCCTGCAGGGAGGAGGCCCAGTAGCACCATGTGACTTGGCAGGGCCAGCAAACCCTGGTAAAAATCTGCCCCTCCCCCCCCCCAATGTGTCATCTCTGGCTTCAGCCCTGTGGGGAGGAGGATCTCGGGGGTTCAGTCCCACCGGGCACATCTGCTGGGGCTCAGAGCTTCAGCAAGAGCACGACTGAAGCCCTGTGCCGAGGCAGACATGTTCTATGGGGCTGAAACCCCGAACACCCCCTCCCCACAGGGTTGAAACCCCAAGCCCTAGCAGATGTGCCTCAGCTCTTCAACTTCTGAAGGTTATCATATGCAACTCGGAGGTTCAATAAGTTTGGCCACTCCTGGCATATGTTCACACTGCACCTGGGAGCCAGCCAGAATACTGGGTAGCCAGACTTGAACTAGCATGGCTTGAGCTTGTGATAGCGGGTCTCAAGCTAGCACACTCAAAATCGTCATGTAGATGTTCCAGCTCAGTCTGGAGCTCGATCTCTGAATCTAGGAGTCGGGTGGGCTTGAGAGCCTGAGTGGTTCTCAAATGTTTGTACTGGTAACCCCTTTCACAGAGCAAGCCTTGAGTGCGACCCTTCCCATATTAAACTAATTTTTTTTATATTTAACACTATTATAAATGCTGGAGCTGAAGTGGGATTTGGGGGTGGAGGCTGACAGCTTACAACCCCCATGTAATAACTTTGCGACCCCCAGTTTGAGAACCCAGTAGATTCTACCTGAACCAGAACATCCACATTACTACTTTTCACATACTTGCTCGGGCGCTGCTGGTGCAAGTGTGTCTATTGGGGCTGAGAGACTTGCTCCCAGCAGCAGTGTAGACATACCCAAAAGCTTTTTAAAGCATCATTATGAGTAGACCTGGTAGGAAAACTTCAACAGAAGCATTTTTTGTCAGAAGGCACATATCCATTGAAATAGAAATGCTTCACAAAATCACATTCATTTTACCAACATTTTGTTTTGGCAGCAGGAGGAGGGGAGTTCTGATATTGTCAGAATGAAACATTTCAATTTTTCCTTTTAAAATTACTTTTTTTAAATTGTATTATAATCTATAACATTTTAAAAAGACACCATTAAATTAGGTTTGAATAAAGACTGGGAGTCATTACACAAAGTAGAACTAGTCCCCCTCACACCTTCTTGTCAATTGTTGGAACTGGCCATCCTGATTATCACTACAAAAGTTTTTTTTTTCATCCTGCTAACAATAGCCCACCTTAATTATTCTCTTGATTACTCTTGTTATAGTTGGTATGGCAACATCCATTTTTTTCATGTTCTCTGTGTATATATATATATCTTCCTACTCTATTTTCCACTGCATGCATCTGATGACGTGGGTTGTAGCCCATGAAAGCTTATGCTTAAATAAATTTGTTAGTCTCTAAGGTGCCACAAGTACTACTCGTTCTTTCAGCTAAAATCAAAATAAAATATTTTGATCAAACTTTTTTTGTTAATTATTTTTTTCCATGTAGAAATTTGAAACTTTCAAGGTTTGTTCTGACACAGAACTAAAACAAAATTTGAAATCTCAAAATCCTCCTGGAAACAGTTCTGTTTTCCTCCCAGTTCTAGTTATCAGCTACTGTTACTTAGAACTTGGTTCTGAAGCTCAGTCCTCCAATTGGTCTTAAGTATTCCGCATTTGCAGATGTTCAGGATAGGTCTTCTGAGGAGGACTAAGGGTATGATGTGTGGGAGTGGAGTGGAGTCAGGCTTTGTTTTGCTGCAGTATTTATTGATCACTTTGGGACAATCGTAGTATTCTGTGCAGCAATATCCCTATGTGACTGTTAATTTAATCATTACGTGAGTGCCTGGAACTTGTGAATAGGATTTTTTAGTATATGGTTATACTGAAAGAAATAATAAATAAAATAATCCCTGAATATGCAGATTTTTTTTATTTTTGCCCCATTCAGAATGAATGAATTCCATATTTAATTTAATTTACATTTTGTGAAAAGTGCCTTTTGACAGACATGACAAACTCTACGATTATCCTCCTCCTCATCCCATATTGGTGCTTTACTCCCTAGCTTTAAAAACAGTTCTAAGTGCTTCAGTTTGAAAAATGTTATATTCATTAATGTAACAGTGCCCTCTATGTTCCAGAGAGTGCATTGAGGAAATATTAATCTTTGACAATTAATGAAACTTACTGTTTTAAAAATTTAAATTCATATTATCTATCAGGTGAAATCACATTCTTACCTTGTTTACAAGACAATTTTATTGTCAAGTTCCATAAAACCAAAGACAACTTAAGATGTTATAAGCAGGACATGAAATGGAATTTTAAATTTGAGGCTGTTAATCTCATTGCAAATATCCAGTCAAGCATCATGTTTTGACATAAAAACCAGAAATGTTATTCGTGTGAAAATGGATGTGCAAACACATTTTTTAAATCCCACAATTAACATTTAAAAGATTTCAGAAGTAATAGCATATTTGATTACAACAGAAGACAATATGAATTATGAGTGCTGGAGACTGCACAGTGAAAGCAAAGCATGTATGAGTTATGAGGCTTTGGTTTGTAAACCTATAAAATCTTGGTCATACAACTGTGGTGAAACCTTGCTGAGAAGTGTGCTCCTTTTACATTGGGTAAAATAAAAAAGAAGGAGCTTTCCCTCAAAATTTGAGGGGGGAAGGAACTGGGGAAATCCAAAGGCCCCCTGTTCAGACCTTTGCCAATGATAAGGTAATGCAAAAAAGAGAACAAGAATGTGAATCCTTACAGGTCTGAGTGGTGCGCTGATGAATTTCTAGAGGGGAAAAAAGAAGAAAGTCTTCCACTATACTACTTTCACACGCTGTTCAGTAGGAGATCTTTAGATACTTGTGAAAAAATATGAACCTCATGTAAACCTTCACTTATTTCTTAAAACCCAAGCCTCGTCTACTCACCTATCCTCAGCATAACTATAGCTATAACGCCTTCCCTCTTAGCAGCCTCTCAATAGGCCTTTAACTGTCACCTTATTGGCTTTCCTCCTCCCTTTGATGTTGGAAGATGTGGGACCAGAGGTAGTAAAATGGGAAGAGGAAACCACAACTATAATTACATACAAAATACTTAGTCAAAAGGATATTATTTATGTTACCAAGTCAAGCACTTGAAAGTTCTATTCTATATATGTCTTTATACCACATAAATTAGGAAATGCCAGATTTATGGTTGCCCATGCAATGTTTCTTCAGCCCCCTTGTGTGGCCAACCTGCACAGTGAATGAGGTGAGGGTACTGTGGAAAAAACAGCATGTGACTGCGCAATTAAAACAAACATAATGCAGCCACACAAAGGGACACAGTGGAACTGTTAATCTGGTATTTCTTATCTGCGCAGTGCTTGATCTTGCAACCTGAAAACATCCTTTTCATGTAGCTTTTGTATAATTTCCTAGGGATTATTTAAATGGTTATAGGTAAAAAATAACATCCCAATTATACATCATCATGACTTGAACTCTGAGCATTCAGAACTGAAGTGCTGACATCCCCTGCGCAAGCTAGAGCATTGACTACATTAACTGACAGCAGAAGGAGGCTGTTATCCCAGCATTGGGAGATGTGCTGCTGGCACCATGTGCTGGATACAGGAGATGACTGGGGAGAGTCCTGCCCAGCTCTCTCTCTTCCCCACCCCAGGAAATGGGAGGTTTCTGTCCCTATGTGGTACCCCCAGAAGTGGATTGGGCTGTGGTAACCATATGCTGAGTCTGGGTGCTTTACAGATGGAGTATGTTTTTTTCTTCTCTCCTGCCCCAGATCCAGCAGTTCAGTTATCCTCTGCCCCAAGATAATGCCCCCAGAAGTGTGTGTGGGGGGTGTGTGTGGTCTATCTGCTGCCATTGATGAGCCAATCATTGAGATACAGGAAGATCTGGACTCCTCGATGCCTCAGGTAAGCCATCACTGGTGCCACATATTTTGTGAATAACCTGGGGGCCAGGGACCATAAATTGGAAGTAGTGCCCTGCCACTATGAAATGCAGGACATGTCTGTGCCCTGGGAATATGGAGACATGAAAGTAATTGTCTTTTAAGTCAAGAGCGGTGTACCATGCCCCCAGAACCAGGGAAGGGATAATGGAGGCCAGGGATACCATGTGAAACTTCAACTTTGTGAGAGATTTGTTGATGCCCCGCAGGACCAGAATGGGTCTGAGCCCCCCTTTTGCCTTCAGGATTAGGAAATAGTAGGAGTAGAATCCTCTTCCTTTCATATCCCGAGGAACCTCCTCAATGACCCCCAGGTGTAGGAGGTACTCAACATCCTGAATGAGGAGTTGCTTATGATAAGGGTCCCTGAAGAGGATGGGGAAGTGGAGAGGTGGCCAAAAATTGCAGGGTATAGCCCCGAGCCTCTATGTCCAGGACCCAATGGTCTGATGCAACCGACGACCAGGCCAAATAGTAGGTGAAAAGATAGTCAAGGAAAAGGCGGGAAGGATCCGGACAGTTGGCTGGTGTGTTGTTCCCAAGCACATCCTCAAAATGAGCGCTTCTTTCTCCCTGGTGTTTTGCCAAGCCAGGCTGCACAGGAGATGGGGACAACAAAGGCAGCACTGTCAAGGCTGCCACTGTCTAGGTGGCAGAGGAGGCCAGAATGGCTGCCTGGATGTCTGAGGAGTGTGCACCCCCAGGGAGTGGAGCGGAGCATCGCCCTCGTATCCTTCAGGCCATGCACACGTGCATCCGTTCGATCAGAAAACAGGCCAATACCATAAAACTGGAGGTCCTGGATAGAGGCCGGCATCTCCTGGGACAGGCTGGTGGTCTGGAGCCAGGAACTGCACCGCATGACCACCTCTGAGGCGACCACTCAGGCAGCTGAATTGGCTGCATCCCAGGCCATCTGTAGAGAGCACCGGGCCACTGTGGTCCCCTCTTTCACCAGGGTCATGAACTCCTGGGCCACCTCCTGGGACATG
Source organism: Chelonoidis abingdonii (assembly GCF_003597395.2). Taxonomy (NCBI): domain Eukaryota; kingdom Metazoa; phylum Chordata; order Testudines; family Testudinidae; genus Chelonoidis; species Chelonoidis abingdonii. The sequence continues at coordinate 62,996,095 of NC_133769.1, read as the reverse complement.
AAGTCCTTGAACTTGAGGACAAAGTCCTAAAACTTAAAACTGTAGTGCACCAAGAGGGCTTGGTGGTGGTTTGCCACCCAAAACTGGAGGCTGGCCATAGAATAAACCTTTCAACTGAACAAATCCAGTCTCTTCATCTCTTTGTTCTTAGGGGTGGAACTGGGGGGCCTGTTTGTCCCTTTTGTTGGCCGCTAACATGACCAATGATCCCAATGGCGGATGAGTGTACATGTACTTGAACCCTTTTGCAGGAATGAAGTACTTCTTTTCTGCCCTTTTAGAAGTGGGCAGGATGGAGGACGGAGTTTGCTAGATGGCTTTGGTAATGTTCAAGACCCCCTCATGTACTGGTAGTGCGACCCAGGCTGAGGCGGGCAGCACACTAAATAAAGTGTCTGTCTGCTCCTGCATATCCTCTGCCTTGAGGCCCAAGTTGGATGCCACCCTGCAGAGCAGCACCTGATCCTTGCAGAAATTGTCCAGTGGGCTAGCCCTGGAAGGCCCTGCCACTGCCTTGTCTGGGAAGGAAGGGGAAGACTGGACAACCAGGGGAGGTCTGGCAGTGTCCTCACCTACCAGGCATGGCAGCCTTGGGGTGGGTACCAGGTCCTCACCCAAGGCAGTCACTGGGACATCCTGCACTGAGTCCAGTGCCATAGGAACTGGGGGCACCATCTGTGGCCTGTCTGACGTGGTGACCAAGGGCTGGTGGTAGTGGGGCACCGGCATGACGGGAATGCCCCATGCATTCCAATAAGACCACTGGGTCAGTCACTGGTTCAGCTGCCAGGTCGGTACCAATACCACGGATGCACTCTCCATAGCCCAATCAGGTTGCCTGGGTGAGGGGCTGAATTGTGCCTCCAAGCCTGAGAAGTCATCACACTCTGGCAATGAGGGCAGGGCTGTGGAGACTTAAGTCTGATGGCTCACTGTCACCACCAGAGACCATGCCAAGGGTAGGGGGAGCGGCATCACATCAGGGAGTATCCTCGAGATCTTGATGATGGCAACCAACAGTGTGAAAAAACTGGTGCCAGGGCGATCAACGATGCCTGGGCGAGTTTCAGCATGACAACAGGGATTGGAAGCTTGGTGACAACAACTTATAGCGGCAAGCTGGAGACCTGGGTCAATGGGAAGACCAAGAACATAGTGACCTTGGGCTCTGTCTTCACTCTGGAGACCGGTTGTGCTCACCTGTCTTGTGCAAGGCCTTGCTAGCAGGCTTGCCCTTGTGGGGAGCCTTAGCTAGTTCCATTGCTGCACGCGTTGAAGGCTGCGGCCAAAGCACTCTCAGCTCTCCAGGCGCCAGAGCCTTGGAGGGGGTCGACCACACAATCAGCCTAGGCCCTTTATCGCTCTTTGTTGCCAAAGGTGTGCTATGCACCAAAACTAAAGTGCTGGGTTCCGGTTCGTGACATGCTGGCTCCGAAGCAGGGTGCAGGGCAGCCTGCATCAGGAGGGCCCTGAGATGGATGTCTCGTTCTCTTTGTGTCCGTGGACAAAAGTTCTGGCAGATGTGACAGTGCTCCTTTATATGGGTTTCCCCGAGGCACTGTGGTCAACTTTTGTGCGGGTCACTAACAGGCATAGGCCTGTTACACGAAGAGCAGGGCTTGAAACCTGGAGACCGGGGCATGCTCTGCTGGAGGCAAAGTCCCCACTGGGACACTATCTAACAACACTTAACTGGTATTTAATAACTAAGTAACTAACAATGATTAAACTATTTACAGTTAAAGCAGGTGTCTAAGCTAGATGAGAAACCACTGATCGCTTGTGAAGTGAGGGTCAGAGGTGCTCCGACTGACCACCACAGGCAATAAGAAGGAACTGAAAGGGCGCAGGGCCAGTAGTGCCTGATATACTGTGCCGTGAACATGGCACTCCATAGGATGCCACAGCTGGCCCTACAGCTATCCCTAAGGCAAAAGTCTCCGACAGCTATGCATGTGGGCATGCACACATCTACAATGGACGCAACATGAGCAAGCATGCAAAGAAGAACTTGAACCCCACACCTCAAAAGCATTGTCTGTAATGGACCATATCATCAAGAACATCTTTCACAAAGTGAACACTCTGACAAGCAGAGAAATGTAGCTGGGGATATACAATGCTTCAGTAACAGTATTCTGACCTAATGGACTGAAACACGGCTCCTTGCTGTCATGACTGAAAAGAATTTGGACACCCTTCAGATGAAGGATCTTGGAGTGATTAAAAACATAAAATGCTATGAATTCAAGTGGAATGAAGAGATCCATTTTTTAACTAAACAGGTCCCCTTCTCTCAAAGGATCACCTAACCCTAAGGTTCTCTGTTCTGAATGCCTACCCACTTCCTTGTGAGAATTATTTTTTACTTTGATCCAATAAAAGCAGGATGGAAAAGACCTTCCAGAAGGCCTAAAACATGATGGCTGGATGGAGTCCCTCACAGGCATCCTACCCTATAACATGGTAAGAGAGGTCAGAACATCATGGAGGTGTATAATATGACTCTATGTTGTCTTGCTGCTGAATATCAAAGGACTGTTGTAAACAGTGAAGGTTTTTCCCCTCCTCAGAGACAAGGAAATTGAAAATGTTTAGGGCAACCAAAATACAGGAGTTACCAACAGTTCCCCTATAATAAAAACCTAGCTTGTTCTTGCCACTGTCTCCGTCATCTTTTGGAAATGTCCAGCTCTGAATCCCTCCAAAATAGCACAGCATCAGTATCAAATTGCAGCCAGGGTAAAGTGAGTGATATTCTGCCAATACGGTTTCACTGTTCATTTCTTCTCTGTGTCAAACAAATTTTGGAAAATACAAGAAGCTGTAAAAGACTACATGAATTTACCACCATGACACATGTAACCAATCACAGTCCAGCCAAAACCGTCACTTCACCAGACTCTCTAGATGTGGAGAAGTATTCAGAGTCTGACTACGGCAAAGGCTGGGGGGCAAAAGAGGCTCAGCATTCAGCATTGACTGAGCCCATTTTATAGGAAGATTACAAAAACTTGGACAAGTTGACTTGGACAGCTCTCTTCAGCCAGTCTGTAAGAGATCCTCTCTGTGGAATTCTGAGAAAGTGGTAAGTTTTGAACTTAGCAGTTCCAATCAAGATATGTACAGCTGTCAGTGTAACTTCAGAACCTACTGATATGGCGTTTTATTTGATTTACATGTATAAAAACAATGTATTTGATCTCCTTTGTGCCTGTCCTTTGTGTCCTTCCAGGAAGTTGAGAGCACTTGATTCTCTTGCCCATCCTGTCCTCCATGTTAGCTGTAAGTGTCTTCTGGTCTTGTTCCCATCTATCTTTCTCTTTTCAGTGGCTAAGTTGCTTCCTTCTGTGTCCCCTTTATATGTACACACCTAAGGAAATTTGTAGCAGATAGCACAGTATGAATAACATTCCAAACCCTACCTTTCAAAAATTATTTTAAATGAGGTCACCATTAGGCAGTGAGCAATCCTTACCCTCCCATTTTTATGGAGAGAGGATCTGAGATACTGCAATACTTCTTAATGATGTAAAGCCGTAACCAAATGGGAAAAGGAATAGCCAGCCACTCAAAAATGATGGAAGACTGGAAAGGTCAGAGTAGGCGGATGCACTGCTATAATTCAAGAAATATACAAGGCACTGAAATTCACATTTATCATCCTCATGACAAAGGTTGTAACAAGTGCAAGAGAAACAGAACAAATCCTTTCTTGTGACAATGACTGCAATGAGTATGAGAAATGGTATGAAGCTAACCCACTGCCAGAACAGTTTTTGTTCTGTCCTACATCAACTAGCAGATGTGTAGTGTTTTTCATGGAAGTAGATTTTGTGATACAGTACATGCTGTTATTGAGTGAGGACAGGATTAACATATATTGTCTTTTCTAGAGCTACTGCAGGTCAGCTTGAAAATTAGGATAATTTTTTCCCCCTAACCCATTAGTATCAAGATGACCAACTATTATCTTCTTTGTGCAAAACATCTAAAATATGTTAAATACATTTACATGGAATGGCAATTGCCCTATAATTATGCAGGCATTTTCATTATACAGCTGTGCACAAGTCAAAGAGTTACATCTGGACTCTGAATGGAGATCCAGAGAGACGATGAAGTCCACTAGGCACTTTGCTTCTGCAACTGATTTTACATAGAAGATGCTCCAACATTATGTTGACAGATGGTAGTATAAAATTCTAAAATAGACAGACTGCACTCCTGTTCAAGAGACTGAGAGGGGGTAAGTAGCGTCCTTTGCTGGACCTTGGCTGCAGATGCATGAAGTACCAGAGAGACCCACCTAAAGCAGATGGATAGGGAATGGGCAAGTGTCTTGTCTCCACCCACCTTACCAGCTGAGCCAGCACATGGGGTGGAAGGGCCTTCCAGAAAGCCAAGAGGTAGCAGAAGAGAAATTGTGACTCAGAGAGGCATCTGAAGTGTATTCCTCCCATTGTTACTCCTAGCACTACCCCTTGCTCTGGGCTGAGCCTAAAAGTCATACTATAAAGACAGCACATACTTAGTATAAATGTGGTTTTCATTAAGTGGTATTGAAGCACTGAAATATTTTCTGTGTTAGCCTTGCTGCCAGACATACATTTCAAAGTGTCTTGGAAACATCAGTGCACTTGTACCCACTCTCTGAGCCAGTAATTATGCTGCCAGTATTCTAACAGAGAGCTTTTATAACCAGGGATGCCCAGAGAATTCAGGGGGCCTGGGACAAAGCAATTTTGGGGGCCCCTTCCATAAAAAAAGTTGCAATATTATAGAATACTATATTCTCGTGGGGGGCCCTGTGGAGCCCAGGACCTAGGACAAATTTCCCCACTTGCCCTCCCCTTCTGGGCTGCCCTGTTTATAATTATTACTTCCACTTCAGGGAGAAGGCAAAGGGAATTGTGAACACTCAGGGCAAGTCTACATTACAATGCTACATCGGCACAGCTTTGCCACTGTGGCTCGTCTTGTGAAGACACATTATGCTGACAGAAGAGCACTCAATCATTGGCATAATTACTCCATCTCTGCGAGACGTGGAAGTTATGATGGTGGGGGAGTATCTCCCACTGACATAGCATCAGTGTGGACACCACTTAGGTCTCTGTAACTTGAGTTGCTCAGCGGAGTGTCTTTTTCACATCCCTGAGCGACGAAAGTTACATTGACTTAAGCAATTGTGTAGACTAACCCTCAGAAATGACATTGGTCTGAGAGTTGATTAGACTTATGTTGGACGACGTCGGCCAGGTTTCTCTGGTTGCTGAGCAATGGTATGTATATGTCTTTTCTCCCTGCCTTATGCAGTGCCACTTGAATATACATCTGACATTTACTAGTTTAGGCCAAGAAAACTCAGCTTGGCAATACTATAAGCAAATGTATAATAAGTACACTAGAAATTTGTTGTTCAGAAGATTAGCCCATGGTAAATTGCCTCTGCCAGTGATGCGAAGTGATATCAAAAGAGATCGTGCACTCCATCACAAAGCAGAATCACTTCAATCTTCTCTTGAATTTGGTGGCAGAATTTTAACATTTTACCCACCTCTATCCAGTCCATCACGCTTCCAAGACCTATACTATATTCCACTCACTGATGCTTGGTTTATCGCCACCCTTGAACTTCAATTTCCTACTTCTCTGCCTCTTTCACTGACAGTTTCTGAATGTATTTTTCAGTTTCAGATCTTTCTTTGGCTACTGGATTTCATCCTCTTACCACTGGCAACTTTTTATCTGTACAGGTCTTTCTAATTTAAATGTAGTGTTGTTTTTTTTTCCTTTTAGAAAGAAGAGAGAAAATTTCTCAAACTTTTAAAATAAAGATTGCCTTTTAAGTGTCTACATATAGCACTTCATCTGACTGGTTTTCCTTAATCCTCCTTAATGGAAAGAACATATTCCAGATTCCTGAAATGATCCAGATATCAAGTTTCCTGCACATTTTGGAGTAATAATTTGAAAACATGTCTAAAAAAACTCATGCATTTCTAGTAATGTTCCCCACTGGAGAACCTTGGCTACAAAAACTCCTCAAAGCACTTTACAAAGGAGACAACTAACTTTATCCCTATTTTACAGAAAGGGAAACTGAGGCACAGAAAGACAACATGATTTGCCAAAGGTCACCCAGTAGATCATTTGCAGACCTAGGAATAGAACTTAGGTCGCCTGAGTCTTACTCCGGTGCTCCATTAACTAGGCCACAGCACTTCTGAAGGTACAGCACCTCATTTTTTTCCAGATTATGTCTGTTCCACCAGTCCTCCCCACACAAACACTGCTAGCTTTAGAATAAGCAGACAGAATTCTGACTGAATAAAATGCAAACTGTAGCAAATACTTCAGCCTTGCCTATTAGCCTCTCATTTTTTTGTGACTGTGGGCTTCGCAGCGTCATACTGGAGGATTTGTAAAGCAATCACTCAAGTGTTTTCTGAAAAGCAGGCTACAAAGGTTAAAATGGTTACACAAAGTATTACATAGATTTCGTGTAGCAAAAAGACCCTCATGAAATGTTTTAAAAGAAATGGGATACATCTGAACAGATCATAAGTAAATTAAGTGTATCCATAGCTCTATGTGAAAATTATAACAGGTTTTTACGCAGATAGATATATTTTATATCATCTTAATGGTCCTGACATTGCATCAGTTGAAGCTGATGGAAGTTTTACCATTGATAACAGGATTGTGCCCTTTATTCCACTCTCTCTTCATTGTTTTGAGAACGTTTTCTACCTAACAATAGCAAACAAGGAAGACTTAGGGGGTTGAAAAAATGTGCTTAAAACGTTAAAAGCGCTGTCTACCATTGTTATCTTTCATCAACACCTTACTTCTCAAGAGCCCAGAAGCCTCTTAGTCTAAATAAATAGGATAATATACAGAATAGTCATAACAAGCACAAGACAGTGGCAATATCTCACATGCTGAAATATCAACAAGTTACAGTGGGTGAAATTTATCCCAGTGCAGAAGGCTGAATAGTTTTATGTAGGGTTTGAGGGAATTTCACCTAGTATGAATACAGAAATCATTGCCTCTGACCTTCCCACCTGAATCTGAAATCTCAAATTATTATCATCTGTAGTCATCAGTGTACAATAGCTCCTTCAAGCGCTGATCTCAGTTGGAGCCTCTGAACAAACAATCTCTGCTTTGAAGAGCTTACTACAGATAGATAAGGTAGACAGAGTCTGGGGAGGGGAACAAAGGATCAGAATAAGGAAGTGGCTTGCCCAAGGTCATACAAGTTAGAGCTAGAACGGGTACTAGAAACCAGTTCTCTTGATAGCTGCTCTTATGACCCATCCATCAGATCTATTATTTCTCCGCTATGACTTGACAATATCATTAGCACTCCATGCTGTGTGACTGAACATCGCTGCATATACAGATCCAAACAGTATCCTCTGTGGCCATATCAGTTAGAGCAGAGGCTGTCTTTTTGTTCCGTGTTTGTACAATGCCTAACACAATGGGATTCTGGTTCATGGCTGGGGGCATAGGTACCAAAATAATACAAATAAATAGGTAAACGTTCATGCCCACTATTGTTCCCACATGTCTTTCAGAAACAGTGGTTTCTGTATCTCCCCACCCCACCCCATCCCCTCCACCTCTTCATGGATTACGTCTTGGTTGTTCCTATGAGTCAGATTGCGATGCTCTTATTCACACTGAGTAGTACCATATTTCACAAATATTCTCAGTGAAAAAAAAAATAGTAATAGGATTCCTCATAATATAAGATACGTCAACATGAGTGAGTCTACTGCAATCTGGCCTTACATATATTAGCTTGTTTTATTTTTTAAGTAAAATCTTAGTTTAATATTAACTGCCATGTTTCTATTCTCTCATCTCTTTGTTTTATGTTTGTCTCAATTGTATTCATTGTTCCACCCAATTAAATATCAAGCTGATCATCAATGAATTTCATGAAAATGTTCTTTATTCCCCTTTTTAGTTCATTAAATATTTGAAATAAGTCCACATGAATGCAAATCTCTCCTCTGCTCCAATATACATCTCCCTGCTACTCAATATTTGCCGTATTTGATCATTAGCTTTTGTTTATGGTCTTTTAGCAGTTTTCAATTCATGGGACAGTATCTTAGTATTGTTATCTGAATGTACAATACACTGTATTTTGGTAACAATTTTGATACTTAGTATTCTTTGTAATAAAATTAACTGTAATAAATTAATTTGGTAAGAAACCAGGCTTATTATTTCACAGCAATTCTATTGTAATATAATAATTAAGGGACTATATTTTATCTATACAAGACTTAATAGCAACAAAATGTAAACATACAACATGCATGTGCTAATTTTACAGATCTCCGTGTAAATCCATCCAACTACATACAAATATAATACAGTTATGGTACATTCATTGACCCAGCTGTTACATAGTTATTATTGCCACTAAAGGAAACATTTTCAGCTTGGATGCTTTTTAACCAGCCAATGCATTTTCCTAATTTGTGAATACAATTTGCTATGCTCTTACATTTGCATGTAACATATCTAAATAAATCTACACACAGTTTTATAAATGCTGTTGATAATTTTCACGAACTGTAGGATGTATGTCCAGAACACACATGTAAGCTGATATTTTTGGAAATGTCTCAATGGTTTGGTAGCACAAATCCCATTGATTTTCAATGGGACTTCTGAAAATCCCACCTATTGTCTGAAATATTGCATGCACAGCACATGGTTATGAATGTGGATTTCAATTCCATCCCATTTCTAGCCTGCCCATTACTGTAGCAATTCAGCTCCATTTCAATATACCTTTAGGATGTTCTTGTAATAAAATCAACCAAGATGTTAGCCCTAAATTAATTGCTTTTAAAGCTAATTTTAACAATGTGAGACCAAGTTTCAATTATGAGCTTTATCTTTATGGAGGAATCACCAGAAAGGTGTATTCTTTCTCTCTCTCACACCCATACACCTGCTTATTACATTATTACAGCAAGCGACTATGATGAGGCAGAAAATGTTGCAACCTCATTCTTGGTTGCATTAGCAAATAAGAGCTAAAGATAAATGGTAAATGGAGCTAAGTTAAGATTACTGTGGATTTTTGCATGTGTGTGGATGCTGCATGTAGACATATTGTTCTGAACCCAATATGACAAGTTTCTGAAAGTCTTCTCTAAGGAAACACTCACAGCTCTCATTTTCTTTTATTGTACCAAGAAATCAGACTTTCTAACATTTGGATGAACAAGTATGAAAATGTTTCTAAGGGCTACTGTTCATGGCAGTGGAATATATGAGCCTGTCAAGGTTCCTCCCCCACTCTGAACTTTAGGGTACAGATGTGGGGACCTGCATAAACACCTCTAAGGTTAACTACCAGCTTAGATCTGGTCTCGCTGCCACCATCCAGATTTCTGAGTACCTGGAAAACTCTCTTTCCCATCAAAACCTTCCCCTCCCTGGGTAGCCTTGAAAGACTTCTTCACCAAGTTCCTGGTGAACCCCGATCCAGTCCCTTGGATCTTAAGACAAGGAGAATTTAACCATCCTCCCTTCTTTTCCCTACCAGTTCCTGGTGAGTCCAGATTCAATCCTCCTGGATCTTAAAACAAGGAAAAATCAATCAGGTTCTTAAAAAGAAGGCTTTTAATTAAAGAAAGAAAGGTAAAAATCATCTCTGTAAAATCAAGATGGAAAATAACTGCACAGGGTAATCAGATTCATAGAGCCCAGAGAAACCCCATCTAGCCTTAGGTTCAAAGTTACAGCAAACAGAGGTAAAATCCTCTCAGCAAAAAGGAACATTTACAAGTCAAGAAAACAAAGATAAAACTAACATGCCTTGCCTGGGTGTTACTTACAAGTTTGAAATACGAGAGACTGGTTCAGAAAGATTTGGAGAGCCTGGACTGATGTCAGGTCCCTCTTAGTCTCAAGATTTGAAAGTATCTTGTCTCCTTATTGATCCTTTGGGTCAGGGGTCAGCCAGGTTTCCTGAGCTTCTTAACACTTTACAAGTAAAAGGATTTTGGTGTCTCTGGCCATGAGGGATTTTACAGTATTGTACACAGGAGGGCTGTTCCCTTCCCTTTATAGTTATGAGCCTTAACCAGTGGGCGGGGCATTCACTCAGGCCAGGGCTTTATAAAGCTGCACACAAGCGACCAGGGAACTTTCCAAACAGGGGCTGCTAACAGGGAGTTTCGCAAGGGAGTTTGGAAAGGGAGTGGGAAGGGAGCAGGGGGTCCCTTGTCCGTCCTATCTGTGACCCGTTAGTCCCTTGAAAACCTATAAATCAAACTAATCCAAAACCTTTCTCTTTAAAGCAGAGCAGACAGGGGAGTTTGAGAGGGAGTTCGATAGAGGAAAGCTTACGATGGTTAAGAGGACCCGCAACACTTGTGCCAGCACTGCTTCTGTCTCCTTCACCTGCGCCTGTAGCCAGAAAGAGCACCAGAGCACGGATGCTTCTACCCAGATTCTGGTGTGGTTTTGCAAAGACTGTAACTTGCAATTTCCACTTACTGATATCCAGGCTGGCGGGGGCATCCAATGTGAAAAGTGCCTACTGGTGGAATCTCTCAGGC
>NC_133769.1:62976243-62981698 GCF_003597395.2 Chelonoidis abingdonii | reverse complement strand
TTTAAGAGTAGGTTAGGTAAATGTCTATCAGGGATGGTCTAGACAGTATTTGGTCCTGCCATGAGGGCAGGGGACTGGACTCGATGACCTCTTGAGGTCCCTTCCAGTCCTAGAGTCTATGAATCTATGATAGAACCTATTAGTGTTTTTTGTGGTCGATTAAACAGGGATGCAGATGCATTTGATAACTATTAAATCAGTTTACTGGAAGGGGATGGAGCATAATCAGTGAAGATGGAATCCTCAAATAATTTAGCTAATTATCTAATCTAACTAATCCCTAGGTTTACAGAGTTATCCAATCTAACTATCTAACTAATCCCTAGGTTTACAGAGGTGTATTCTCTGGTTGTTGCTGTTGTTGCTTTTAATCTCCTCTCTCTAGAGAGCATCAGGGATGGCCAGGAGAGGAAATTGAACACTGGAAGGGGAGGACTCTGAGATGGCACTGAGCATTCTCTCTCTCTCAAGTGCTTGGCTGTCTGGTTCTTGCTCATAAGTTCAGAGTCTAAATTATTTCCATATGTGGGGTTGAGAAAGAATTTTCCTACAGGTGTGTGCTGTAATATTTTGGTCTAATTTCAGTTGTTGGGTTTAGCGTGTGGGCAATGGTGGTGTCCTCTCATATACAGGAGGTGGACTAAATGATCTAGTGGTTCCTGTTGCCCTTAAAATCTTTGACTATGACTAAGTTAAAATAAACCACAACACCTCCCAACACTATTAAAAAGGAAAAAAAAACTTCCATGAGGGTTTTAATTTTATTTGTAATGAGTTTTTAAATTATTTATAGGAAGAAATTGGCAATTGTATTAATTCACATCATAATGTTTAATATGACCAGATCAGCTGTTAGACCAAATATTACTGTAAAACATTTTAAATTGTTGTATAATAAGGATACTTTTTAACTGCTTAAATTATAATGTGACACTATTTAAAATAATACTGAGAACTTTTTCACTATTTTATGTTTCAGTTAAATATAATAAAAACATTTGTTAAGAGGAGCTTTTTATCTAGACTGAAGCAGAAACACTTAAAAGTGTACCTGTCTCAAAGGTAATTCAATTAGAATCTAGATAAATAACATACTTGATCAGGCGGGCAAAGGGAGAATTAATGTCCAGCACAAGATAATTCTGCTTAATGAATATTCAGAACAAGAATTTTGGTGAGACAATGGATATTAAATTGGTAAAGAATATAGAATACGCAATGCAGTGTCCCTGCAAAGATAAATGCCACTTGGAAAGGAATATATCATTTGATATTTCTACAATTCCATGGGTTAGCATTGAACTTCACAGATGTAGTGGATAGCTGAAGTAGATGTAATAGTATAGATGTCACAAAGAGTTTACAATCAAATGTCACAGCCCTAGATATGCGCTGAGTAGCTCCTGTGAGGTCAGCTTCCACTGATGTCAGTGGGAAAGCGGGTCATTGAGAGCTTGTGGGAGACACTCAGCATCTTGCAAACTAGCCATAAGTTAGGTTGCTAATACAAGCTGAAGGGAGTGTGAGCAGATAGGGAAAGGATTAAAAAATGTGATCCCGGTTTGTGCTTTAGTCACATACACTTCTTGCTGGATTCTTGTTTTGTTTCTAATGATTTGTTTGTGCTTTTTTGCTATTACTAATATAAGTGCTAAAAGACTGAGGAAGTAAAGACAGGGAAATAGGGCAGAAGTGCTGGTGTAGAAAGCAATATTGTACTGTTGAAGTGACTCTTGAAGAAGGATAAAGTTACCTGGTGCATATAATACAAGAGTGTGACACTGAGCCCTATATTCTTCGCAGTGATGTTATTGTGATATGATTAGGACATAATTAGAATGCATTTTATGCAAGATAAGTCATGAAAGGCAAAGTTATGATTTGCTGAATATGATTATCCTATTTGTATGCATGAATCATTTTTGTATCTGAAGTTATGAATATTGACTATGTATCAGTATTTCAAATGTAGTTACACTTGAGTAACGCACACTAGACAAGAACTCATCACAAATAAGCCATTTCAAATATGGCATGGTGGGTGTGAAAGAGGACGCAGAGTCACTTGGGGGATTCATTCAAGATGTTTAGATGGGTGTGACTCAGGTCCCTGGGGGGCCACACTGAGATTGCTCAATTAGAGCAAACTTCAAAGAATGGGGAGACAATCCCCAAAACTGGTGGTTCTTCTACTGTTTAGATCCACCAAGCTATCAACAGAACAGTTTCTACAATACCTTACTGGTTACACGGAAGACAAAACACAGTTCCCTTAAAGCAACCCAGTCTTGGGCATCCTCCCAGACAGACAAGTCAAATATAATGGAGATTACTAAAAATCTGACACATTACCTCCTAGATTAATGAATATTTCAGATCTTACCCAAATACACACTCACAGCCAATTCTTATTAACTAAACTAAAATTTATTCAATAAGAAAAGAGAGAGAGCGTATTGGGTAAAAGATCATTATTTATACAGATATGAAAAGAATCCTTAAGTCAGTTTCATAGTAGAGATGGTAAGCTTCAGAATCACAAAGTGCCCTTTTCAGAATCAGTTCATCAGGTCATCGTCCGATGTCCAAATAGACAATATCAGGGCAGTACAGATAGGACTGGAGATCTCAATCTTATTATTCAAACTTCCTCCGAATAAAGCTTAAGCGGATCTGAGATAAAAACGATCAGGACCCAAGAGTCCTTTATACAGTTTCTGGGCATTCTTTGGCAGCACCAGTCCTGGGTGAACAACAGGCTATCACTGTGGCTTTAAAGTAGATCTATTTCCTAAGCATTGCTGGTAATTAGCTACATGGATTAACATCAGGCTATTGCCTATCTCCCATCATTTTACAGGGGATTTACCACAAACTTCAAAAAGAAATTATGACAGTGATATTAGTACTTTCAAATGTTAAGATCTTCTTTTGATCTCTGAATTAACAGAATACAGAATTGACACAAACTGTTTGGTGACATTGTTAACCTCTAAGAATACTTTTATAAACACACAAAACCCAAACAGTATCTACTAATATTTCTCTAAAGCTTGAATCAGCGTCAATTACCCTGAAAGTTGCATGGCCTCATGTCACAATGGGTTATCAGTTGTAGGACAGTGGGATTATTAATACACATAGATATCAGTTGATGGACAAAGCTGTTAACCGTCCATGGACGTTCTAGGAAAGGTCGTCAACAAATTGACAAATTTTCAGCAAAAATCATCTAACCATTTCTGAGAATGTTGTTACATTATTTTGCCATGTTAAAAATGCTTACCACAGTTAAGATGCTCCAATGCTTCCATTATTTGGAGCAAGAATTTGAAACTCTGCCAAAAATTGCTTTAATGTTAGGGATTTGCCGTTTGCCTCTCTGTGAAAATCCACCCCCAAGTTAAGCCTCTGGACACAATCAGTTCACATGCTCGGGAGAGACTTGTTCAACTTTGGCAGCTAAATTATCTGAGGATTCCATCTTCACTGATTATGCTCCATCCCCTCATAGTGCCCAGTCCTGCTAGTCTGCACATGCACCATCCCCACAGAGCAACTGAGCATGATTCACCCTAAGGCTGACAGGATGAGCTGGACTTCCCCTACAATTACTGCTTTGGATTGCGATGATGCCAAGCACTGGAACTGACAGCAGGCAATAGCCCCTGTACAGCATAGAGAATGAAGCTGCATTTGAGTCAGGCTAATTGTGAGAAATAGGGAGAGAGAGAAACAAGATGCAGGGTAAGGGAAATCAGAACCTGGGCAGAAAAGAGTTACAGGAAGTCTGGGTGTGAAAGGGGAAGGAGAAGAAAGTGGGGGCAAACATGAGCAAAAGCTGAGGAGAAGGGGCAAGGGCAGGAGGCAAAAGGGACAGGAATAAGAGATAGGCACAGAAGAGTCTGCAAACTAGAGAAAATTTCACATTGAACCTGAAACTAAACCTATTATTCCTGAGTCTCAATATACCTTTGCTATCTAACAAATAATTGTGAAACTCAGTTGTAAAGTGTGTATCTCCATCCCCGTCTAGTGACAGGACCATACAAAAGATAATGCACAGCTCTACAGTTAGCTCAAGTGGTAGAGGTCTGTGCTGTGGATCTAGAGATCCAAGCCCTGCTGGTGACCAGTGTGTAGGGTGACTATGGTTCCACATGATGTAATTTTTATTTTTTCAACGTTTAAGTTTTTTTTTAAATGTAGGGAATTACATTTAAAAACAGCATGATGGTTGCAACAGCAAGTTAGTAAGGGCTTGTCTACACCCCCCTGAGCGCTGCAAGTTTCAGGGCTATAAAGTGCCAGTGTAGACAGTGCACCAGTGGTGGGAGCCAAGCCCCCAGTGCTCAGAGCTACACCCCTTGTGGAGGTGTTTTTTCTTAGAGTGCTGGGAGAGCCCTCTCCCAGTGCTGTGCTGTGACTACACAAGCCACGTTAAAGTGCTGCCATGGCAGCATTTTAACATTGCTAATGAAGAGGTGCCCTAAGTGACAGTATTAAGTTTGCATATGCAGCCTCAGTTTGTCCCTCCCCCACGCATACGCATTATGATACAGTCTATAATTACATAATCACATGCTATTT
Organism: Chelonoidis abingdonii; assembly: GCF_003597395.2. Classification (NCBI taxonomy): domain Eukaryota; kingdom Metazoa; phylum Chordata; order Testudines; family Testudinidae; genus Chelonoidis; species Chelonoidis abingdonii. Next base: position 62,977,108 of record NC_133769.1, on the reverse strand, counting down.
TCCATACAAGACCTTGCTTCATTCAGTGCATGGAATGGGTGCACAAGGTAGCTGAATTAAGGATGCACAAAGAGCCTTAAGTCATTTCCTAACTTGTGAATGCTTGACTTTGTAACCTTAATGGTGATTTAATGACGTTTTCTTTTCAGATGTAATTAATATTAAAGTTGAATGTGACAAAGCTTGTATACTGGTTAGGGGCTTGCAAAAGGCTTTTGTCTTCTTCCAAGGCAATGTCAGAAGATGTCATTTGTTATTTTTATGACTTGTGTTGCACTGTCACCCCCAGTGTGCTAGGCGCTGTCCAACTATAGATGAAAATATTGTCTGTCTCAAACTGCTAAGAAGGTGCAATGAGGGTACTAAAGAAAGGCAGTGTGTACAAGGACCCACCACTGCAAATGGTGCAGTGTTTGTGTGGTCCATACAAACTGAACCAGGCAAAGACTCTTCACAATACCTGGCAGCAGAACAACCACTGCAGATTTGTTTTGAAGTTCTCTTTCCACTTGAATGAGAAATTCTAAGCAGCATTTCCACAGAAACACCTTTCCTAAACCTCAGCACTGCTGCTTCTCTCTAACCCTGAGACACTTGTTACCTATAATATCTTGTGGGGAATATGGTAGCCCACACTCATTTTGTCACTGGGCTGAATAGACTTTTCCTGCCTCTCTCTGAACATCAGGAAGCACCAGAGGACTGAATGGCCATCCCCAATCAGATTTCTTGAAGGACAACCGCATCTGCTCTAACCCCTCAGACAGAGACCAACACCTACAAAATCTCCACCAAGCATTCTCAAAACTACAATAACCGCACGAGGAAATAAGGAAACAGATCAACATAGCCAGACGTGTACACA
>NC_133769.1:62971104-62975657 GCF_003597395.2 Chelonoidis abingdonii | reverse complement strand
AAAAAAACTTCAGGACCAGACTTCAAAGAGAAACTGCTGAGCTTCAGTTCATCTGCAAATTTGACACCATCAGCTCAGGATTGAACAAAGACTGTGAATGGCTTGCCAACTACAGAACCAGTTTCTCCTCTCGTGGTTTTCACACCTCAACTGCTAGAACAGGGCCTCATCCTCCCTGATTGAACTAACCTCGTTATCTCTAGCTTGCTTGCTAGCATATATATACCTGCTCCTGGAAATTTCCACTACATGCATCTCACGAAGTGGGTATTCACCCACGAAAGCTCATGCTCCAAGGCATCTGTTAGTCTATAAGGTGCAACAGGATTCTCTGCTGCTTTTACAGATCCAGACTAACACGGCTTCCCCTCTGATACTTGGCATCCAGGTTTGGCTTCCTTGACCCCATAGGGTCTTTACAGAGAACTTCACTAGACAGCCTCCACAGAGATGCCCGATAATAGAGAGAAAGCTCATTACAGAATCTGTGCTAAGAATTATGGGGGTTTCAGCTCCAAGTACATGGTTGAGAGGGAAATCCCTCCCCGTTCCTCCTGAGGTCCCTTAATTAGTGCACAGGGATTATTAGGCATCCCTAGCTTTGAGCTCACTTAACAGCCATTGCTGAGGCAAATGTTTCCCTGTTCCAACCCCTCTTCAAATGGGAAGGAAGCCTTTGTGTCCTCCCAAAGACCTTTTTAAAAGCCCTGGCCTATGGCTGACAATGCACCCTCTATCCCAAAGCCTCAACTGGGGTTGGTGAACAGTGAAGAAAGAGGCCATCTAATTCCTGATCAGAGCAGGAGAGGCTACCTGAACACCCTGAAAACATCAAAACACAAGGATGGCTGATGTGCAAACAGCAGCAGCTCAGGTTCACAAACTGTTTGTGAATCTGGGTTGATTCTTGTCAATATAATAAAGTATCCACACACACATTGATTTCAGGTAGGTTCCAAATTCTAACTTCTCCACATGGCCCAGTTATCCATGAGTGAGATTAAGGGAAATTAAGATATGAGAGAAAGATAGAAAAACAGCGTAGACAGATAGAAATGGTATGTATGGGAGGTATGTAGACAGATAGAAATGGTATGTATGGGAGGCTACACTAAGAGCCACGAATATTTTTGAAGTAATTCTCTAAAGCAGAGAGATAAATTATAGACAGTGGTTGAAGTGGCATAATTCGCTAGAAACTACAGAAAGGAAAAAATAAGTTTGACATTAGAAAATTTTCTTAATAGCAAGGACAATTAGACAATGAAATGATGCCTGGGGAGGGAGCTGAGGTACCATCATTACAGTTGTTCAAGAGAAGATTATAAACACTCAGGAAACTAGCAGTGAGAAAAATCCTGCTGTGCACAGAAGGATTGAAATGGATGATCCAAGAGGTCTTTTCCTGCCCTATCAGTTATGATTGAATGATTCTGTGATTGTAAATAGAAAATACAAATAAAAAGTGCATAAGTATGAGCTGTTTATTCAAAATCCATGTTCAGAATTGGTTAATATATTCACTTGCCTATTTGAACAGGCAAATCTAAACTGCATTTTTAAAAATACTTCATAGATTCCAAAGGAAATTGGCACAGAAAAAATAAAAATTGTCAACATCAAGTAAGAGAAACCTGTCCAAAAGAAAAAAAAAAATGACTACAGGGGGTGGAAAAAGCCTATTCTCACTGATGATTTTTTAGAATATGCAAGCAAAAAAACTTGCATGTAGAAATGGCAGTAATCAAAGGAAGATTTCACAGAAAGAAGTATGAAATCACGAAAATAACTATGTGGGGGTTAGCAGAAGATGATAGAAACTAATAAGCAACTGGTTTAATTTAATAATAAGAGCCATATAGGAAGATTGATTTACCATATGTGTATCTTGGATAATGTAATAGGAGTTAATATACAAATTACTAGGCACCAAAATCTTGATGGTCATATATACATTACTACCAATACAGTAAGGGCTAGATATTTAAAACTTTGCACATTGTTGGTGAACTTAACCGATCAACATAGTGTGCCAAATCCCACCCTCCCCCGTTCCCCCCCATCACACAGTAGAATTACTTTGTCACAGCATGTATTGGCCCCACATGGATGAGGAAGGGGCCAGAGAGGCCTGGTGGCAGGGCTAGCCCCACCCCTTTGGTCCTGTCAATTGTGCATGATAGGAAGGAGGCCTTTAAAAGGGGAGAAACTGCAGTCAGGAGCAGGAGACGCAGACTGCAGGAGTGACTCCTGAAGCTCCGAGGGAACTCCTGGACAGAAAACCTTCACCCCGACCCTGAGGAGAGTAGAGAGGATTCCCAGGATAAGACAGACAGGCTGAGCTCATCTTAGACCCAGCTAGAGTAATTTCCCCAAACCTATTACGTTGAGGCTGAATTAGTGGCAGCACCATAGACTCATCCACAGCCCCCGTCCCTGATTTGCTCGTACAGAGGGAGCGAGTATCCCTGAATGCAGGGGGGTTGTGACTCATTTTACCCAGGGAGAGAGACTTAAGGAGGCCCACAAAGGGCAGAATACCCACAACTCCTGCAAACAGTAGGGAAGTAGGGCCTGCGTTGTGACCACTCAGTGTAGATAACTGGGCAGGGTGAGTTAACCCAACCCCCTGAGGGAAAAATTACCAATGACTCTGTTATATACCTCCATAGTGCTGTGTTAGGGTAACATAGATGCATAATCCCTGCATGTGCACACCTGCGTTCCATGCTAACTCAGCGTAGGCCAGTGGGGTGTTGGGTTTTGGTGATAAGCGTCAATTTAGTGGACCCTGTGGTCAGAAAGCCTCACATTTAAAATGAGACGGGGTAACAGCAGCAGTTGTGGCAGAGTTTCACAATTGTTCAATATCCTTCACACAAGTTTGCCGGTTTGGAGTCCATATCTCACAGTTCCTTCATATTTCTCATTTGCAAAGCCTGCCTACTTGGGTCTTGCAAAAGCTACAAAACAAGTGCAAATAATCAATGCCCAGGCATAATTGCAAGGATATAGAAGAAGAATACCATTTCAGTGGGAAAGAATTTGTGTGGATAATCATTGAACAAAATCCTGAAAAGCTAGGTTTAAAAAAACCCAACCAAACAAAAGGCTTCCTCCCATCAAAAATACTCTTGCTTTTCCTCTCATCTCTAAAAGAAAAATTGAGGTGTTCTAGCTGCCATGTTCTAAGAAAACAGAATTATTATGTACAGCTAAGTGAAATTATATAGCCAAAAAACATTTCAGAAAAAAAATGCAGATTCAGCAACAACTGAATGTTTTGTGCATTTGAGTCCATTTCACCAAATTGTTTTAGGCAAAAACAAATTAATATTTACCAAATTAAATGTTTTGATTTTTTTTGGTTCAAAGTGTCTTTGTTTCAAAATGTCTTTAATTTTATTTGAAAACTTTAAACATATTTAAACATTGAAATGAAATGTTTACATTTTATCAAACTGAAGTATTTGGTTCCATCTAAAATGATTTTTTTCTTCAGCTTTTCAGTTAACCAAAATTCCTAAAATGTTTGGTTTTGGTTTAACCTGGAGCAATGATTTATTTCAATTTTTTAAACTGCCAGATAACCAAAAAAAACCATTATTCACACAGCTCTACTATTCAGACCTTAAAGACTCTTCTTAGTGGCCAGATTCATGCTTCAGCTTTTACTGCCTAGAGGTCCTTAAAGAGGCAAACCAATCTATAGTTAAGGATTGGCAGACAGGATAATGACAAAATAGACCATTTTAGTTTTCTCTAAGAAAATCAAAGCACCTGTGTCATTTGCCCCTGTTAAATAGTTCAGTACAAATAACATCATCCACAACTGCTTTACTAACAGGCTCACTTCAAATAGTAGCTTATTGTTCCAGTTCTAAGGACAGATATCAAATATTTTCTTTGCTTTAGATATAGAGCTGCATTTACAAACCATGACTGCATTTTATTAAGCCTTGTTAAATGTCTTTATTACCCAGTGCTAGTTTAACCCACCTTAAAATGAAAAATCATTGCCCTTTGAAAAAAAACATTTCATTGCTTGAAAATATAATTAATATATGTGATTCAAAATTTCTTGATTCAATCAGGCAAAGGTGACCCTGTTATTGAGGAGTGATTCGAAGGCATATGAATATCTGTGAGAATACGAGCCCCGCAAATCACTTTGTAAAAATGTGTTCAATTGATCTACAGTAAAAATGCATTCAAGAAAACCATGGTCTTAATCTATCTTCACAATTCACTAAATCACAACGCTATTATACAACTTTTGGGACTGGGCCTGAGTGGCGCTGGACTAGTAGATGCTCTGGATCAGGCCCTCTCAAAGGTCAGACCCCAACAGCAAATACAGTGGGTAACATTCAAACATGGACATTTTGCATATTTTCAGTATCATTCTCCATCGAAGCAGTAAAACTGCAACTACCTGCTAAATGTAACTATTGCAGGTGATAAATGTCAACCTTTAATGGCATTAATTTTATGCCAATTAAGTATAATACATATGCACAAATGTCTTCTCTGCACATTTCACAAAGCTTAGC